>NC_040037.1:32341883-32641883 GCF_003713205.1 Coffea eugenioides
ACTTCCTAACTTGACTAAGTGAGGCTTAGGGCAAGGAGGAAGTGCTCCCTCCATTGTACATCTAGTTGATCTTCGTTCATCAAAGAGAAGTTGCTCTTCCTAGTGTTTGGTCTTCAAGTTTGGGTAAAGCTTGGTAGACACTTGGTTTGTTTCTCTATTTTACATTTCTGTTTAATAAAATCTTCATTGCTTATCTAAACTTGCTTCTCTGATCAATATTGCTATTGTCTTCTAATCTACTTGGTTGATCATTACTAAAAAGGAAGGTAAATTTTCATTAAAGAAAAAGTGCATAAACTTGGTTAAGATTTTAATCAAACCAATTCACCCCCCCCTCTTGGTTGTCTGTGGGACTTACAATTGGTATCAGAGCTTGGTCTCCTTGAGATTAAGCTCTAACGGCTTGGAGTAAAGATGACAACCAGTCATGCTATGTTTGTTGAGGGGCAATCTGTTACTAGGCCTCCCATGTTCAGTGGCTCTAACTATGTTAGCTGGAAAGAACGGATGATTATCTTTTTACAATCTATTGATATTGAACTATGGTTTATTGTGAGTGAAGGACCGCATGAAGCTAACTTTCTTGATGCAGATACAGGGCTGCTTCGGCCAAAAATGAGAGCTGAAATGAATGCTCAAGACAGGACTAATCTCACATTGAATGCCAAGGCCATGAATGTTCTTTATAGTGCCTTAGATTCAAATGAATCAATTAGAGTGAAAGGCTGTAAATCAGCCAAAGAAATGTGGGATAAGTTAAGAGAAATCCATGAGGGTGGTGACAATGTGAGAGAACAGAGAAAGGCCATCTTGGTCACAAAGTATGAATCTTTTAAGATTGAACCTCTTGAGGATATTGACAAAATATTTTGCAGGTTCACTGACTTGATCAAAGATCTCGAGGTGTTGGGCAAAGAGTACACCTTGGGAGAAAAGAACAGAAAAATTCTCAATGCATTGGGCAAAGAATGGGAAAATAAAGTGACTGCAATAGAGGAGGCTAAGGATTTAAGTTCTGTGCCTATTGAATCTATCATTAACTCACTAACCTCTTATGAGTTAAAACTGAAATCTAAAGTGTAGGAGGAAGAGGATGCTAGAGCAAAAAGAAATATTGCTCTAAAGATTACTCAAAGTGAAGATGATCCAGCTCACTTGGATGATGAAGATTCGGATGGTGATGATAATGATCTTGCTCTCATCACAAGAGGCTTCAAAAGAATCTTGAATAAAAGGAAGTTCAGAAAGGGAGGACCTAGCAATCAATTCCAAAATTATTCATCAAATGCAAGGAACAAAGGAAAACAAGAATTCAACAAGAAGCAAGTGGACAAATGCTATGAATGTGGACAGCCTGGACACTATGCAAACGAATGCCCCATGAAGAAAATGAAAGATGGAAAAACTGATCGAAAGCCAAGATTCAACAACTTCCAGATTACTTGGAATGAATGCAACTCTGAAGGGGAAGTTGAAGAAGAGGAAGAATCAGCTCAAATGGCCTTCATGGCTATAGGAGATAATGAGGTAACTTCCATACACTCTCAATCTGAAAGTGATGATGAAGAAGATGATGATCTTGAATCATTTGTTGAAAAACTGCATAATGCTTTGAAGGAATCTTATGATAAGAACAAGCAGCTAAAACAGAAAATTGCTTTTCTCATTCATGAAAATGCATGTCTCCTTCAACAAAATAAACAACTAAAAACTGACAATGAATGTCTTGTAAGAGCCGGATTTGATGTTCAGAATGAGCTTGATAGAAAGACAAATATTTGTAAATTGCTGAAGGAAAGACATGGTGATTTAAAAAGGAGAATGGACAAATTGGATGAGACGTTAAAAGCAAGAAAGCAGGAGTTTATCAAAAGGAACATGTCACCTACACATCCTACTATTTTTCAAAGAACATTTGCACACAACAAAAATGCACATGGTTTCACAACATATAGAAAAGGTGGATTAAGATATGTCAAACCAGTACATGTTAAGAACTCTTCCATTATGTGTGGTTTTTGTTGTCAAAGAGGGCATTTGAAAAGTGATTGCTATGTGAAAAGAAATCTGAACAAAGGGATGAAATGCATGTGGTTAGTTAGATATAATGCTAACTATTATGGACCCAAAAATTAAAATGGGTACCAAACACTTTCTCTTTTCAGGAAAAATGCTCACACAAGTCCAAATGGTTCATTGATAGCGGTTGTTCAAGGCATATGACCGGTGATCCCTCTTTGTTCATAAAGCTGAAATCAAGATCAAGTGGAAAAGTGACATTTGGTGATGATGTGAAAGCTAAAACAATTGGAATAGGTGATGTTGGTAAGGATGGTGAAACTTTTGTTCATAATGTGCTCTTAGTTGATAACTTGGGTTATAATTTGCTTAGTGTTAGTCAATTGTGTGATAAAGACTTGAATGTGTTGTTTAGAAAGCATGAATGCATTGTGCTTGATTCCAAATACAATGTTGTGTTCAAAGGTAAGAGGTTCAACGACATTTATATTGTGGTTCTTGATAAAATTGATTCTTCTAGCTTAACATGTCTTAAAGCTTCAAATGAAGATCCTTGGTTGTGGCATAGAAGACTTTGTCATTTTAACATGGAGTTACTAAAGGAAATTTCGAAAAAGGAGCTAGTTAGAGGCTTGCCAAAAATCAGTTTTGAAAAGGATAAAATATGTGATGCATGTCAATTTGGAAAGCAAACAAAAGTTTCTTTTAAACCAAAGAAGTGTGTATCTACTTCCAAACCTTTAGAACTCTTGCATCTTGACTTATTTGGCCCTACTCAAATCTCTAGCTTGGGTGGTAAGAAATACTGTTTTGTGATTGTAGATGATTATTCTAGATACACTTGGGTAATATTTCTTGCTCATAAGGATGATGCATTCAAGAATTTCACTTCATTGTTTGCTAAAGTGCAAAATATGCTTGGATTAAAAATTGTTAGAATTAGAAGTGATAATGGAACAGAATTCAAGTATTGTGGTTTTCCAGAATTTTGTGATCATAATGGCATAACTCATGAGTTTTCTATTGCAAGAACTCCACAACAAAATGGTGTTGTAGAAAGGAAAAACAGGACTCTCCAAGAGGCTGCTAGAACTATGTTAAATGAATGTAGGTTGCCTAAATATCTTTGGGCTGAAGCGGTAAACACTGCATGTTATGTGATGAATAGAATTCTCTTGAGACCTATCTTAAAGAAAACTCCTTATGAGCTGATTTTTGATAAGAAACCTACAGTTGGTTATTTCAAAGTATTTGGTTGTAAATGTTTTATTTTGAATCTAAAGGAACATCTTGGTAAGTTTGATAAAAAATCTGATGAAGGAATATTTTTGGGGTATTGTGAAAATAAAAGAGGATATAGAGTTTTTAATAGAAGGACTCTTGTGATTGAAGAAGCTATACATATAACATTTGATGAAACCAATGATGATAATTCCAAAAGTTCGTGTGAGGATGATGATGTAGGTGTTCAAGCAGGAATGGAAAAGCTGTCAATTGGAAATGAAGGAAGTTCTAAACCAGCAGCAACTGAAATGGAAAATGAAGTTCATAATGATCAAGAAGAGGAAGATGAAGACAAAAATGATGATCCACTCAAAGATCTTCCCAAGGCTTGGAAATTCAGCCAAAATCATCCAAAAGAGCTTATAATTGGTGATCCATCCGAGAAGGTAAACACTCGTTCCTCATCTAGAAAATTGATTGACAATTTTGCTTTAGTGTCTCTTTTTGAACCCAAAAATGTCAATGATGCTTTAAAGGATGAAAACTGGATTTTGGCAATGCAAGAGGAACTTAATCAATTTGAGAGGAATGAAGTTTGGACACTTGTTGATAGACCTCAAAATCAACCTATCATTGGCACAAAGTGGATTTTTAGAAATAAGTTAGATGATAAAGGTATTGTTGTAAGAAATAAAGCCAGATTAGTTGCTAAAGGATATGCACAAGAAGAAGGAATTGATTTTGATGAAACATTTGCTCCCGTAGCAAGATTAGAATCTATTAGAATGGTTCTTGCTTTTGCATGCTTTAAAGGCTTCAAATTGTTTCAAATGGATGTTAAAAGTGCCTTTTTAAATGGTTTTATTGATCAAGAAGTATATGTGGATCAACCCCCCGGTTTTGAAAATACAAAATTTCCAAGTCATGTGTTTAAACTATCTAAAGCTTTATATGGTCTAAAACAAGCTCCAAGAGCTTGGTATGAAAGACTAAGTGGTTTTTTGATTGAAAATGGTTTCAAAAGGGGTGTTGTGGACACCACACTTTTTACTAAGCAAGTGTTGAATGACCTTCTTATTGTGCAAATATATGTTGATGATATTATTTTCGGTGCTACTAATGAGTATCTATGCAAGGATTTTTCCACCACTATGCAAAGTGAATTTGAAATGAGTATGATGGGAGAATTAAATTTCTTCCTTGGACTTCAAATACATCAAGCTCTTGAGGGAATTTTTATAAATCAAGCAAAATATACCAAGGAATTGCTGAAAAGGTTTGGCATGGAGGACTCAAAGCAAGTTGGAACTCCAATGTGCACTTCTACAAAGCTTGACAAAGATGAAGAAGGTAATCATGTGGATGAAAAGCAATATAGAGGTATGATCGGAAGCCTACTCTATTTAACCGCAAGTAGACCTGATATTATGTTTGCTGTTTGCTTGTGTGCTAGATTTCAATCTTGTCCAAAAGAATCACATTTGAATGCTGTAAAAAGGATTTTTAGGTATTTGAAAGGTACATTAGACTATGGTCTTTGGTATGCTAGATCTAATGAGTTTGCACTATATGGTTATTCGGATGCTGATTTTGGAGGTTGTCGTGTGGATAGAAAGAGTACTAGTGGAACTTGTCATTTTCTTGGAAATTGTTTAGTCTCTTGGTTTAGCAAAAAGCAAAATGCAATATCTTTGTCTACAACCGAAGCGGAATATATTGCCGCTAGTGCATGTTGTGCTCAACTTTTATGGATGAAGCACACTTTGAATGATTTTGGATTGTTGTATGACTGCATGCCTGTATTTTGTGATAATACTAGTGCTATAAATTTGACCAAAAATCCTATTCATCATTCTAGGACAAAGCACATAGATATAAAGCATCACTTTATTCGTGATCTTGTTCAAAAAGGTGACATATGTGTAAATTATGTTTGTTCTAAAGATCAATTTGCTGATATTTTTACCAAAGCTCTGCCATTAGATCAGTTCATTCATCTAAGATCAAAATTAGGAATAATCGAAAAATCATCCTAAAATTTCTCAAAGTCTTCGGACGTCCGAAAGAAGATGAACGGACGTCCGATGATGTTCTTCAGCCATTTTCCAGAATTGCGCCTGTTCGGACGCAACTGTCGGACGCACAACTTCGTTCGGCCGTCCGACAGTGCAACGGCTCACTTTTTAAATTAACTTTCTCCCTCATTTGCTTCAAACTCTTCTTTTCTATTTCCTCTCGGACGAAAACCCTCTCATTTCTCACTCTCAAATTCATACCATTCTGAAGCTCTCATTCCCAAATTGACTCAAACAAAACTTTTCCTGATTGATTGCGATTCATTTCTCCTAATTATTTCATCGAATCGCAAAACATTTCGTAAATTCCCAAATTTCCCTCAAAACCCTACTTTCTCATAACTGCTCTGTCAAATCTTGTTCAAGGACTTTGTGTCCCAAAATTTCTGTGCGATTCACTTCCCTACTGCTGTGTGCATCATTTGCATCCCTCATTCCACACATTTCGCACAATGGTGAATCTAAGGGGAGGAAAAGTTACTGCCGGACGCAAGCATCCACTCAGGGATGAGGATGAGAGTCTTCCCACTGTCAAACGGACATCCAAACGCTTCAAAAGAGGAGCTATCAAGGGTCAAATGTCACGGCCTACACCACAACCCTCCTCTCAGCCTGAATCTGGACAGGGGACATCTTCTCAACCGCCTCCAAAATCAGCCCCTCCTCCTACATTCTTTGATGATGCTGCGAAAGACAAATACTCCTGGATATCCCAGAAGGGTGTCATCCCTCAAAGAACTGTAAACCCCTCTGAATTTCGCTCCATAGGTTTAGAATCCATTCTGAGTCTATTTGCTTTCCAGAAATGGTCACATCTTATTTCTATGCCAAATGTCTACTATCCTGATATGTTGCATCAATTTTTTGCCAATCTAAGGAAAGGTTCTGACCCAACTGAAATATTTTCCAGGGTTAATGGGGTAGACTTAATCATTGACTCTGAAATTGTGAACTCCATTTTAAATACTACCATTGAACGTTTATGCAAAGATAAGATTGCTAATTTCTTTTCTTATGAAGAGCTTCCTACTGCTGCAAATCATTTTGATGGGACAAAAATGTTAACCTATTTCAAAAGAAGTTTTTCCTCACCTGCTGATGCTAAATTGAATGATCTGACTCCTGTGAATTTAATTGCTTTTTCTATCATTTCAAACCTGCTTGTGCCCACTGATGGGCACAGAACTGATGCAAACAAAATGGAGTTGTACCTCTTTTATTGTTTTCAAGAAAAAATTCGTATTGATTTTGGTTTTGTCATGTGCAAGTTCTTACTTCGCTATGCCACTGATTCTCGCAGAAAATTATCTTATGGAAAGTTTCTTCAAAAGATTTTTGAGTTTAACAAAGTCCCTATTCTAGGTGTTTGTCCTAAAGAAGCATCTTCTTATGCCTTTACAAAAGGGTATTTTGAAAGGAAAAATCTTGTTTTCAAAGATAATCTGTGGGCTTATAAGGGTGCATCTTCTAGTGAACTTAGGTCTAAGACTGCACATGATCCTTCACCCATTTCACTCACTCCCATTCACCCTAGGAAGTCTGCCACTAAAGCATCTTCCTCTTCCAGTGATGAAGTAATTGAGCTCCTTCGTGAACTCAAACAGCATGTTCTTCTTCTAGAACATGGTCTAATGCTCACTATGTCCTCTGAGCAACAAACTGCCTTCCTAGACAAAAAGAACCTCCTGTTTCCCCCCCTGTTGTTGAGGAAGTTTCCCATGACAAAGAGTCACACCCCACTGATCCAAGTTCATCAATTCCGGATCCTGGTTCTTCAACCCCTGTGACTCCTCATGGCACCTCTACATCAGATAAAGGCAAGGCACCAGTTGAAGAGGCTGCTGAAGATGATGAAGAAACTGAAGAGGAGGATCTTGATCAATATCAGCTCTCTCGGAGGACACCTGGATCCACTTAGTTCATCATTTAGGACATTTGCATGTTGTTTGTCTCTTTTATGTTTTTGTAGTATTCAACAATGAATGTGTAATGTAATGGATATTTTAAGTTTCGTTTTAGATGTCTAAGTACTGTTTTGATGGATGTCTGAATATTTTGATGAATGATTGTCTATTCTGCTTATGTGAATGTAATGAATTTGTGGATTATCTATTCTGATTGATGGTCTAAGTTTTGATGTGTGAACTTGTCTAAATTTGTGAATTTGTGGATGTGGTGATGTGATTGGTTGCCCGTTTGTGATGACAAAAAGGGGGAGATGATTGATGATTGGTGATGTTGGCATGATTGATGATTGGTGATGTTAGGATATGTTGGATTGATTGTTTAAATTTGGATTGGCTGATATGCTTAATTGATTAACTCGGATGGGCAGCCTTGTGAGGGGGAGTTTTCCAAAATTTTCAAATTTTGTGATTCACTAAGACAGGGGGAGTTCTTGTCTATTTTGAAAGGGGGAGTTTTCATTGCAATCATAAAATTTCATTTCAAACCTTTGTTTTGTCATCATCAAAAAGGGGGAGAATGTTATTCTTGGTTTTGATGATCACAAAGTATTTTGAAATGTATCTAACCTTCTTCGATTATAAGTGTCTTTACATATCAAAGAATCAGGTATGAATAGGTCATGAAATGCATTTCAACCAAAAGAAGAAGCAAAAACAGGATACTCACGTCGGACGGCCGAAAGGAATCTGTCGGACGTCCGAAAGGATAAAGAGCATCAAGAAGGAAGCTCTGTCGGACGCTCGTGAGGAAGCATCGGACGTCCGGAAGGATCGGACGCTTGCCATCGGACGCTCATCAACCGCATCGGACGTCCGAAAAATTCCAAGCTGACTTGCCAACTCTCTGCCTACGATCGGACGCTGCGGTGTCGGACGATCAAGACGCATCGGACGTCCGAACGTCAACTTGGATGCCATCGGACGATTGGTTCGGACGATGATTTGATCGTCGGACGTCCGATGGCCCCAACGGCTAGTTGACTCTTCAGCTGCCTTCTATCCGTTGGAAGCATTGATGAAACCCATTTCTGGTTCCCTTTAAAATCAAACTGGTCTGAACGAAGTAGGGACTTTTGCACACTTTGTTTACAAGATCTGAAGAGATATTTTAGCTAGAAAATAGTCTCCAAAGCTAGATTTGTTTTAAAGTGGTGTGAATTTCTGGTGAGCATTTCTTTTGTGGTTGAAAGGATCTTTAGTGTAGCTTTGTTGAGGGTTTTCTGAGTGATTGTAAAACTTCCTAGCTTGACTAAGTGAGGCTTAGGGCAAGGAGGAAGTGCTCCCTCCATTGTACATCTAGTTGATCTTCGTTCATCAAAGAGAAGTTGCTCTTCCTAGTGTTTAGTCTTCAAGTTTGGGTAAAGCTTGGTAGACACTTGGTTTGTTTCTCTATTTTACATTTCTGTTTAATAAAATCTTCATTGCTTATCTAAACTTGCTTCTCTGATCAATATTACTATTGTCTTCTAATCTACTTGGTTGATCATTACTAAAAAGGAAGGTAAATTTTCATTTAGCAAAAATTGTCTAAATCTGATTAAGATTTTGAATAACCCAATTCACCCCCCCCCTCTTGGTTGTTTGTGGGACTTACAGAGGATAAAGAGAAAACAAGAAGATAGAAGGCAAGGGAACAAGAGAAGAGATAGAAGCAAAGGGAGGAAAGAAAAAGAACGAAAAACAGAAGGAAAAAGGGAGTTTGGGGAGAGGAAGAATAAACGGGATAAGTTTCGGGAAAAGAGAAAGAAAGGAAAGAAAAAGAAAGAGAAAAGGAAGAAACAAGAAAAAGGGAGAATCAGAAAGGAAAACAAAAGGCAAAAGAAAGAAAAACGAGAGGAAATCAAGGAAGGGAGGGAAAACTTTTTCTGCTAGAAACATTTCCGATCAGGCTGATCAACCAGCCTCTGTCCCGATCAGTTTTGGCCCTTGAATTATAGTTTTTTGAGTGATTTCTTGTTTTCTGCACCATCTCTGAATACCCATGAACAACTTTTGTTAAGGAATTATTCAGCAAAAATGTCACCAACCCTCTCAAATTGCGGCCCAAAGTACTGACCTCGTCACTGCTGAAATTCCGACGGCAACGCTCTTCTGAGCTTCGTTTCCAGACCAGCGTGATTTCTTGGGTGATTTTCATATTCGTTCTACTCTACAAAGGTCTCAAGGTAACCTTAGTTTCTCCCTTTATTGCTTTAACACTGTTTTTTCATGAGAATCCAAGTCTATGAGATGTGAATCTTGAGTTGTTTTGCTGTTGACAATGCTTGATGATCGTGACTGTGCCTTTATCATTTAGATCTTTATGTACACTAGTTAAATGCCGATCTCCTCATCATTTGCTGCATTTCTGTTAGTCTTTGATGTGTTTGAGAGAGGAGAATGAAAGAATCATGATGCTAATCTTACAACTGTGAATCAAGATCTTCCTTGTCATCTTGCCGATAGCTCGTTTGAAACCTGGGTTGCATAATCTTGCAATGGGTTTTGAATCATGTGTTTGATTACTGCAGTGTTGATCAAATCTTTGTGTTTTAGGAAAAAGACTATTTTTGCTTTTAGCAAGATCAAACATAGGTTTAATGTTTATTTTTTGGGTTGAAATATTGCTGTTTTCCTCCTTATAACAGCAAATACAGAAAGTTGCAGAATAAGAAAACATGCTTCGAAGAGGATGAATGCAAATTTTTTGAAAATTATATTTTTACCCCCAACATTTACTTAATTCTATTATGGCCCAAAAATTCTTTAAATTTTGCAATTAGGTCCCCGACAGATTTGATTTCCTAAATAAAAGTTGTTCTTCTTCTTTAATTATTAATTATATTCCATTTGAATGCTTCAATTGATAGGTTTCAGGTTTATTTCCATTTCTTTATGATTTATTTGTTAATTAAATTGGTGCCTTGATCATTTTTGTTAATTTTGGAGTTAAATAGGGCAAATCCAACCCCCCATTAGCGACTACTTCAAGGGAGGTATCTTCTTGTGTTATTTTAAATCTTCTTATGTACTTTATGTGTTTTATGTGTGTAATTGCATGTTTTTGAGTGATTTTTCTTTTAGTTATTCGTTTTATTTGTTTTAAGTTTCATAGTTAATTTAATTTTGATTATTATTTTAGAGGCATTTAAATGCCAAATTGTAATAGGTAAGGATACAAGACATGTATATAGATAGACTATGTAATAGATAGGTTTTAAATCGTGCCAAAAGTGTAATTAGTTAGATAAATGTAATAGTTAGGTTATTATTTTATTTTTTTTCCCCCGTAGATTGTAGTTAAGGTTCCGAATGTAATCGTTAGGTTTCTATTTGCGCTTCTTTACTTGTGTGCTTGCATGCTTGTGTGTTTGTGTGTTTATTCGCTTTCCTTAGAGTCTTTGCATCTAGATATCATGTTTATGTGCTATGTGCTCTATGTGCATTAGGTGTTTACTTGTTTTAATTATACTTTATATGATTTATTTAGTTATAATAAATGCGTGATGTCACCACATTAGTCCAACACTAGTTGTGGCTTTTCTCCCCGATTTCTCACTAGTCCAACGCTAGTGAGGATTTGTAGAAATGGGCTAGTCCAATGCTAGACCCTTTAGGCCGTTTTTGCACTAGATCTACATTCTTTACGTGACAATCACTACATTTCATGTATATTTTCTACTTTTTAAGATCTTTACCATTTTGTATGATATTTCCTTTATATGTATATCCCTTATCCCTATGTGCGAAACATGACATTTAGACTTGCATTCCATTTTAAAAAGATTAGAAATAGATTAGCACATTTGTTTGATTAGGTTAGAGAGTACCCTTCAAATATGGGAAATGGACGAGTATGACTTCTTAGCCTTAGTACGCTCATATCTCCTCTATAAAAAGGAAAATTGAGTCACGAATTTTAGTCCCCCATACCCGTTATGTTACATTCTTATTTTTAGGTCACGTATATTTATATATTATATTTTTTTTTCTTTTCTTCGAGTCTCAGTCTTTGCATATTCGTAACCTCTTCTAAGAATCATTTTAGGCATCACAATTAATGTGATTTGCACCGATTAAGTTTTGAAAAGATATTTCGACCCTCCCGATATCCATTAGGTCTAGGTTTGCATCCATATAGTAACATCCAAATGTGATAATTTTTATAGGTTAAATTAACAAAATTTTCGACAAAATCACGCAACTAACCTTGACTAGGTTGAAAGGGTGTCTTGGATTTTATCCTTGCCTTCCCTTTCAACCGTAACTCCCGAACTCTTTTCTCTTGTTTTTCGAAGACTTGGAGTCGTATAAAAAGGGTTTTCTTTAGTTTTTTATTTAAAAATTCATTTTTAGGTGATTTGGTACACTTTAACTCAATACCAAGTGGCGACTCCTATTTTTCTTAAAAACCCTTTTTAGACTATTATTTTTGGCCAAAATCGTCGCACTTTTTAACTCCCATTTTAAGTCCTTTTTCTTTATTTATTCTCTAAAAATTAAAAACTCATTTTCACTCAAAATTAATCAAAAATTCATTTTTTATAACTCGTAATTTTATTTTTCAAAAAATATGGGGCGCGACAACAGTGGAGGCAATGAATAAAGTTAGGGGTATGGCTCTGATATACAATAGTGGCACTAAAATCACTAAAATACTCCAATCTGCCTTCATGATTGAGGTTTACATTGGAAATTCAAAATCAAGAAGCATGTGGTGGTTTGTAGATATCTATGCTAGCTGTGAGGATCAGATAAGAAAAAAGCAATCGGAAGTGATAAAAGCAAGGAAATACCTTCAGGGAGATAAATGGATAATTATGGGAGATTTTAATGACATTTGTTCCAGTAAAAAAAATTGGGAAGGGGAGCAAAAATAGAGAGGATTGGAGATTCAGAAATTTTAATGAATTCATTGAGGAGAACCAATTAGTAGATGTGAAGTTTGAAGGAAGTCCATGGACTTGGTCCAATAACTATGAAGTTGGAGAGATTAAACAAATGCTAGACAGAGAATTGAGTAGTATGGAGTGGACTACAATGTTTGGAAAACATAGGTGTATGATCATAGCATGCTAGTGCTAGACATAATGCCAAGATAGAAAAGAAAGAGGATAAGGTTCTTTTTCAAAAAAGATGGGCACAAAGGGAAGGGGTAAAGGAGGTAACAAAGAAAGCATGGGAGAAGCACTGCAAAGGCTCCAAAATGTTTAGAGTGGTAAAGAAGATCAGGCATTGTAGATGGAACTATTGAAGTGGAGAAATAATTTTCAAGATAACTCCAGGAAAGAATAAACCAGATCAAAGAACAACTGGAGAAGGTGAGGAATGTTGGAGGAGAAAACAATAGGAGCAAGATAACTGCCTTGAAAATGGAACTGAGAGAGGCCTTAAAAAGGATGAATTGTGCTGGAGCCAGAAAGCTATGATCACATGGTTGTAGGAAACATACAAGAACACTCAATTTTTCCATGTAGCAGTGAAAAATAGAAGGATAAGGAACAAAATGCTACAACTTCAAAAAGCAGATGGCTCATGGACTACATCTACTGAAGAAATTGGATGGGAGGTGGTTAAGTATTATAAGGAATTATTAGCTCTAATGGCAAAAATGATATAGATGAAATACTTGACGATATTCAGTTTGCATCATTGATCAAGTGAATGACAATCTAACTAAATTAACCGAGGATGTTGAAACTAAAACTACTATTTTTTCCATGAATCCCAACAAGACCCTGGCCCTGATGGGATGAATCCTCTCTTCATCCAGAAATACTAGTCCATTCTTAAAGAGGAAGTGGTAAATACCATTAAAAGTTTTTTTTCACCCAAACCACATGTTGAAAGTGTGGAACCACACCATCATCTCCCTGATTCTCAAGATAGACTGTCTGATTGAGTTTAAGCATTATAGACCAATAAGTCTCTGTAATGTATTATACAAAGCTATTTCCAAAATTCTGATTAATAGAATGAAACCTATCCTTAGTTACTGCATCAGTAAAAATTAATCTGCCTTTGTCCCAAATAAGTAAATTTTAGACAACATCATTACCTCTCATGAATCCATGCATTACCTAAAAAACAAAAGGCAAGGGAAAATGGGATTTATGGCTATGAAACTCGATATGTCAAAAGCTTATGATAGAGTGGAATGACATTTTTTGAAGGTAGTAATGGAGAAAATAGGGTTCAATTCCATATGGATAGGATGGATAATGAGCTGCATATCAGTCCCACCGAGCGTGCTACAAATTTGTAATCACAAATTTCGTTGCCTAAAATAAAAGACAAAAAAACTTGCACAAATATCAAATTTCTTAAATCAAATAATAAGAGGGTTACAATCTCTAAAAATTTCTGAACCAAAGAAATTAATCCCTTGATTTTTCTTTTCAAAAGACTTTAATCGAAGGGCCAAAGAGGCTTGTTCTCCGATCAAGAGGGTGTTTCCTACGACTTCATCATAGAAAATAGATGATTTGAAAATGGCATTGAATACTTGAATCTTTAAGTCTTCAACGCCGATGAAAGGAGGATTTGTTTAACTTGATTTGGATTTGGATTTGAGGGAAAATCTCTTGAGGGAAAATCTCTTGAGAGAATTTGACAGAGTTTTTCTAAAATTTAGGAATTTCAATGTGTCTTTGTCTTGAGGGAGGACCTCTATTTATAGCCAAAATATGTTGGCTATGTCTTCAAGAAAACCCTCCAGAACCTTCTTGCATTTTGGATGACTTGTAACTCAAGATATCCATTTAAATTGAGCTTAAATAGTGGACCAACCCAAATAGTCCTTTGTGAATTAATAAATTAATTAATTCGCTTCAATTTAAATGGACATTACAAATTTAATTTGATTTAATAGCTCATATAATATTGGTCCAATTTGACAATCCAAAATATAATGAACTTCTACTTATTTATTTAATAAGTAGAGAATTCTTCAACTCAGATCAATTTAATTTATTTAATCTTGGCTAAATAAATTTTCTTTGTCTACACAGCCATATGATCTATTGTACAAAAATATATGAACCATTTGTTAGAGGATGACACAAGTTTGTCTAAATGGTCAACAAAAGATGCAGTAGCAGTTTTTTGTGAATCATAGTGTGCAGTATAGTAGGCAAACTTATCAATAGAGACAATAATGGATTTTTTAGAAAAGGAAGGGGGTGTAGACATATAGTTACTCTCTTGAGTTGCAAAATTGGCAATTTGAGAATTCTATTGAGGTTTGCAATGAAGTAACCAACATGTACATTTTGTATGATCTGGTTTTTGATAGTGATAACAAACTTGTTGATTTTGTTCATGTTATTCACAACTAGTTGTCCCATTGTCTTGAAAGCCATGTCCATTTCTATCACCATTGACTCTACTATTTTCTCAATTAGTCTCATTAAAGGTACATTGGCCTCACTAGAGAGCTAGTAACATTAGGAAAAAGGTTGAGATCCCTCAATCCATAACACTCGTGTAAGGGAATCACAGAGAGAGGCAACTAGACTAGAAAGGGTCTTTTTTTGAGTAGCATCAGACTTAGATGGCAATTCCATAAAATTCATCTAAGCCATTTGTTGAGGTTGAGGCTATTGAGCTTTTACACAAACTGTAAAATGAAAAAGAGAATTTAATTCCTTATACACCTATTTTAAATCCACAAAATATTCAATGAGAGATCTTTCCTACTTTTCTGGATGAAAAAACTACTTGCAAATATCATGTACATGACTTAGATTACCTTTACTAGAATATAAGATCTTTAATGAATTCATAGTGATTAGTCAAACCGATTATCTAATTGTCAATAGAAATTTGAATATGCAAGAATATTTTTGCATCTTCTCTTAACCAAACTTTCTTCGCTTCACTGTCCAAGGATGGTTCATCAGTAAAAGGATCATCTTCATCAATGCTACAAAGATATATTTGAACAAATTTACTCCAATCCAAAAAATTTCTGCCGTTAAGTTTGTGTTTAGTAATTTTTTATGTTATAGGAATCATATCAGAAACTATTGTCTTGATCTCTCTACCATTACCTACTTTTTTTAGCCATTATAACTTACTAAAGGAATTTCAACTTAATAAATAAGAGAATTTAAAAGTGATTTCCACTGCATCCACGGTAAGGTACGTATCAACTTCCACTGCATCCACAACTACTGCTATATAGAATCACATTCACTTCACAAAATGGACTAGTGCCATTTGTTTGGATTTTATAAATTTCATCAATTAATCATTAGTTTTTGGCCAAAAGAAGGCATGCAATAAGTTTAGAATACTTCTTAAGCCTCTTTTCTTGATATTGTTGCATTGCTGTAAGAGCATACTTGAGACATGAAAAGTAGAAAAA
The DNA here is from genome assembly GCF_003713205.1 of Coffea eugenioides. Classification (NCBI taxonomy): domain Eukaryota; kingdom Viridiplantae; phylum Streptophyta; class Magnoliopsida; order Gentianales; family Rubiaceae; genus Coffea; species Coffea eugenioides. The sequence goes on from NC_040037.1 coordinate 32,357,516, forward strand.
TGCTTTCTTTACCATATCCTTATCAATTATATTTTCACCGCACAATTTTAATTGATAAGCAATTCTAAACATGACTAAATTATATTCATTAATAGATTTAAAATCTTCTAGTTGTGGGTGAAGCCAATCATATTGGGATTTTGGAACGATGATCATCTTTAAGTGGTCAAATCTATCTTTTAAATTATTCCACAGGACAAATGAATCTTTTGCAATTAGATATTGAATTTTCAATTGTTCATCTAATCGATGACGAAAGAAAATCATAACTTTGGTAGGGTCTTAATTTGATGTATTAATTTCTTCCATAATGGTGTCTTCAAGACCCATTGCAGCAAGATGTATTTCAACATTTAATGTCCACGATGAGTAGTTTTTTTTAGAGATATCAAGAGATACAAATTCCTACTTTATAAGGTTAGCCATAATGAAAGTTGTCGCGCCCCACTTTTCGATATGATGAGTGTGGATGTGTGATGGTGTGTGAGTGTGTGTGATATACATGTGAACGTGTGCGGAATGAAAAGTAAAAGGCCATGGGACTTAGAATACGACGATTTGGCCAAGTGAAGTTCAAAAGGGTTTTGGTATCAAAAAATGGAGTCGCCACTTGGTATAGAGTTAGGGTGTACCAAGTCACCCAAAAATGATTTTTGTTTTTGAATAAAAAAAAGTAAATAAACCCTTTTTGAGAACTTTTGGGTCTGCGTAACCAAAAGAGGGATCGGGGGTCACATTTGACGAAGGGGAAGGCAAGGATAAAAATCCAAGGCACCCCTTCGACCTAGCCAAGGCTAGTTGCGTGACTTAAACCAATTTTCCTAATTTTTCTACCCAATGTATGTTCGCACGTTGGATATGACTATATGAATGCAAAACGGAAAGGAAAATGCAATCCTAAATTCTACGATGTCTCTCGTGAGGCTTTTGGTCCCAAACCACATGAATTGTGGCGGCCAACAAAGGAAAACCCCCATAGAGGTCGATTAATGCAAATGAGACTCAAATGTGCAAGTGTGGAAGTGTATGAAAGAAATTAAAAATCCAAGTGTTTGTGTGCAAGTGTATGAAAAGGTGCACGTGTGCAATTGTATGAAAATTCCAAGTGTTTGTGTGCAAGTGTATGAAAAGGTGCACGTGTGCAATTGTATGAAAATTCCAAGTGTTTGTGTGCAAGTGTATGAAATATAGTGATAAGTGCATATAGGTGTAATTAAATGCAATTTTGTGAAGTAGAAATCAAAATGAACAATAAGGAAAGGAAAATGTGAATTGAAAAGAATGAGTGAGTGATAAATGAGAATGAATGAACCTAAGGGAATGCATCAGGTCGGGTATGGGAATGACTCCTAACTTGTCGACTTCGATTTTCCCTTTGATTAGAAGGCAAAACTAGCGTGCTAAGGCTATCGAGTAGCCACACTCGCTCGTTTCCCTTATCAGAAGGGGACCCTCAAGCAAATGGACCCTACAACTATCATGATATGCAAAAATCCTAAAATGAAGGGAAAGGGGGTTCGAGGAGCATGCCAAGTGATAAAACTAAGAAAAATGCATGATATGTGGTGAACAAGCAAATGATATGCTAATGAGGGGAAATCCCTAAGGGTCTAGCGTTGGACTAGCCCATTCTATGAATTCCGACTAGCGTTGGACTAGCGGAAACGTACATTCATCCATTCCATTCATTCATGGCTATGAAAGCAAGTAGACATGCCAAAATACTCGTAAACACATAGCACATAGCATTTAGCATGCTCGACTAGATGCAAGAGCCTAATAAAGCAATTAAACATGTAGCAACAAAAACAAGCAAGCAAGGGGAAGGGGAAGTGGACCAGATGCTCTCCGAGCCCTATCTATTACAAGCCAAGAGGTGTACACATACCCCATAAAAGCATAAAGGGGAAGGGGAAGTGGACCAGATGCTCTCCGAGCACTATCTATTACAAGCCAAGAGGTGTACACATACCCCATAAAACTTAAATAAAAGTAAGGCAAGTAAATGCACGCAAGGAGGTAAGGAAAGCGAAGTAGACAGGCATATTCACATAACACATAAGGTCACATAGGATCAAATGAAGTGCAAATGAGGGATAGAGTGTACCTCCCTTGGAATGGAGTCCAAATGAAGTGAAATTATTCAATTACCCTCCAAAATAATAAAAAGGTCATGGCACCACTTTATTTAAGAAAAATTAAAAGAAATGGGCAAAACAAGGCTCACCTAGTCATAAAGTCCCTAAAGTCATAACTTAAGTGCAATTTAAGCAAAGCAAGGTGGCTAATTGGAATCGAACAAACAATGAAATTGCAAAAGTTAAAACTACCAAGGACCAAGTTGAAGACATTATTCAATTAGTTGGGTCAAAGTAGCATTAGTTAGAAGCCAAGGGGTCAAAATGCAATTTTAGAAAATTATTTCATGCAATCTTCATGCAAAGAACGTAGCTTATATTCTGCAACAAAGTTTCAGCCATTTCTAAAGCCTTTTGCACTATTCTAGCCGTAGCTTGCGTTTCAATTCATTGTCTTAAATGAAACAAAAATGTAATCTTCATCCGAACACAGCCCAACATCCCAATCCAACATCAAACCGCAATTTCTAGCAAGAAAACAAAGCTAAACATTTGAATATACAAACAGCAAGAGAAATTCTGCATTTTCGGCATATGATTTCAGCAATGAGACTTGCTGCATTTTCTTTCAACCTCTGATTTCTAATCCCAGCTTTGATTAGATATTTTCAACCCAACATCACCACTTTAGATTAAGCAAGCAAAAAACTACACAGCCTCCACGATTCAAACAAGCAAAATCTTAGAAAAAGCAACATCATGCGAAATTCTGGACAGCATGCTTGAAAAACAAAAGTTTCTGCAATTAAAAAAAAAAAAACAAAGCTTGCGGCCCTTTGCCAAGCTCAACGCAATTTTCCAGGTTCACAGCTTCAAACTAGGCAATATACTACATCATTAACATCATCCTAGCAAACAGAAATCTTAGCAACATCCCACGCAAAAAAAAATCCAGGCAATTATGCAAGCATTTGATGAACTAAACTAATGCAACCTTTCTAGTTTTACCCTCCAAAACCAGATTTCATAGCCAAGCATATGCACTTTTGGACCATAAAATCCTTATGTTTAAGCACAATAAATTGAACAAAAACTGTATAAGTATCGAAGAACAACATTCTGTAATTTGGAAGCAGAAAAGTTCATGTCAAACTTCGAACCAAAACCAGCAGACCCATCACTCGAAACCTTTAACAAGCTGAACATTTTGATGAACGCAAACCAGTTGCAAAACCAAACCATTAAAAACCAAACGAGGAACCCAACGAATAGCACAGAAACAACAACCAGATTTCTGGATTTTATCTTTAAGAAATTATCCTAACAAAAGGATCGGCAAATTAAGCTAACATGGAGGAACCAGAAATGAATGGAAACGGAAAGCGTAGACAGCAACAATAAACAGAAAGAAAAATCAAAATGACGATTCAACAAAGAACAAAAAGGAAAGGGACTAAGACACCAATCTAGGAGAGTACCTGCCCAAACGTTTTTGGATCAAAATCTGGACAGGAAACGTCATGAAAGAGCGGCCGAAGCTGTCCCGTTACGGCTCCGAAACCGCACCAGCAAAATTAAGCAGCGATCTTTGGGGGCGAATTCAAAGGATCATTCGATGTTTTCTGCCAACAAATTCTGAACGAAACCTCCTCCCCTTACTTCCTAGTTAGTGCAGAAACTGAGAGTTACTTAAAAGAACCAGAGATCAAAGAGAAATCTGATCCGGAACATGGCTCATAGCCGGCCTTTGGTCAGAAAAATTGCAGCTTTATCACTTCTGTTCCAATTTTGTTCGTAGCCTTCTTCTCCTCCGTCCATTGCTCATTTCCTCCTTGCTTATCACGGTTCCTTCCCCAAGCTCTTCCTCTCTCTGCTTTCCTTCTTCCTTCTTCCAGAACCCACGCCGTCAATCTCTTTCTTTCTACATCTATTTGCTTCAGCCGCCACCTTGCCCTTTCTTTTCTTTTTCCTCTCAAAGCTCCTCCTCTCCGTTTTTCTGGTTTCTTTCCTTAGCCCACCGAAGCCTCAGCTCTCCCCTTGCTCTCCCCTCTGTCCAGTTTTTTCCCGTTTTTTCTTTCCGCTCCCGTTAGCTGCAAAACTCTCCCCACGATGAAGCTCCCCTTGCGGCTGATGTCTTCTTTCCTTTTTGTACCATCTCCCAATCCCCTAAACCTGCTCTCAATGGCCAGCAATCAACCTCCTCTCAGCCCCTTATCTTAGCCATCCGATGGGCATTGAGGTTGTGCCTCGCACGCTGCAAAAAAAAAATGCAGCGTGCATGCTGCGGTAATCTCTTTTTTCCTTTTTTTTTATTTATAAAAAGAATGCATATAAATGATAATAATAATAATAACAAAATGACAGAACCATGCAATAATAATAAGAACGAAAACAAATAAATAAATAATAAAAAAAACAAACTAAATAAAAACAACAAAATGTCCATTTTTCAAATTTTCTACATTTTCTTTTTTTTCATTTTCATTCATTTTCTTTTTCTCAAAATAACTTAATAAAAATAACTAAAGTGCCCAAAGATTGAATAAACATATTTTTGTGAACAAATTTTCCTTTTTTTTCCTTTTTTTTCATTTCAAGAAATTCTATGCTAAAAACTTAAAAACAAAAATAAAACTAAAAACTAAAAACTAAAAATCGAATAAAACTAACATGACAAATAAAAAACTAAAAATAAACAGTAAATGAAATTACACCAAAAATTTGGTGTCTACAGTTTGCCCCTCTTTGTCTGAGTTTTGGAAAAACTTGAGACAAAGAAGTAGACACCAAAACTTACATGTGTTATTCAGCTGCGAATTACTCAAACGATGGGGACTGACCCCTGACGGGTAATTTTAAAATCGGGACTGACCCGAGATAGAAATGTAACATTGGGATTGACTAGAGAAGGAAATTCAAATCATGGGACTGGCCCGACCAAGCTTTAATCACAGGACCGACCCGAATAAGCTTTGAATAGCGGGACTGAGCCGAACAGGCTTTGAATTGTGGGACTGACCCGCATAAGCTTTGAATCGTGGGACTGAGCCGAACAGGCTTTGAATTGTGGGACTGACCCGCATAAGCTTTGAATCGTGGGACTGACCCGAAAATGCTTTTGATCGTGGGACTGACCCGAAAATGCTGTTCGTGACTGACCCGAATAAGATTTTAATCGCGGGACTGACCCGAACAGGCTTTGAATCGCGGGACTGAATCGTGGGACTGACCCGAAAATGCTTTTGATCGTGGGACTGACCCGAAAATGCTTTTGATCATGGGACTGACCCGAAAATGCTCTTGATCGTGGGACTGACCCGAATGAGCTTTTGATCATGGGACTGACCCGAATAAGCTTTTAATCGTGGGACTGACCCGAAAATGCTGTTGATCGTGGGACTGACCCGAAAACGCTTTTGATCATGGGACTGACCCGAAAATGCTTTTGATCGTGGGACTGACCCGAAAATGCTCTTGATCGTGGGACTGACCCGAATGAGCTTTTGATCATGGGACTGACCCGAATATGCTTGATGTGGGACTGACCCGAATAGCTTTTAATCGTGGGACTGACCCGAAAATGCTGTTGATCGTGGGACTGACCCGAAAAAGATTTTAATCGCGGGACTGACCCGAACAAGCTTTGAATCGCGGGACTGACCCGAACAGGCTTTGAATTGCGGGACTGACCCGAATAAGTTTTGATCATGGGCCTGACCCGAAAATGCTTTTGATCGTGGGACTGACCCGAATAACCTTTTGATCATAGGACTGACCCGAAAATGCTTTAAAATTGGGATAGACCCACGGGATCTTTGGAATGTTGGCGGCACAAAATCCAGGCCCAACGTGATATCTGGAATGTTGGCGGCACGAAATCCAGGCCCAACGTGATTTTGTGAAGTTGGCGGCACAAAGTCCAGGCCCAACGTGATTTTGTGAAGTTGACGGCACAAAGTCCAGGCCCAACGTGATTTTTGAAATGTTGGCGGCACGAAGTCCAGGCCCAACGCGATCTTTAGAATGGTCAGTGGGATAAGACCCAATCCTGCCATCCAATTGGTGAAGAAATTGAATTTGATTTGTCAAAATACAAGAAATTAAATTTGATTTTCCAAGAAACAAAATTTTGAACTTGATTTTTGATTTTTTTGAATTTTTCTGATTTTTCGAGAGAATCTTTTTCAAAAATAATTTGCCCCAGTGTAGGGCCCTTCTCCCTTCTTTCTCCTCTCTTTCTTCGGCATCGGCCTTCCATATCACCAGACGCTCTTTCGTCGATTTCAACTATGAATACCTGCACAGGGCTTACATGCACTCAAATGAGCGTGACTGATTTGAAAAATGCATTATTTTGATTCTTGGACGAAATCCTCAATTGGACTACAAAAATATTTGCCCCTGTGTGGGCTTATTTTGCGAAATTTTGCAAATAAAAATTTTGCCCCAGTTTGGGCCCATTTGATTGCAAAAATTGGTTTAGATGATTTCCCATTTACTTGAACAAAGAAAAACCGCACTTTCTAAAATTTAGAAAAGAGTGCACATATACAATATTGTGAAGAAACTTTAATCGTCAAGTTTGAACTCATGCAGAAATTTCATGATGAATTCCTCGAAATAACACCAAATTTAAGAAGAAGATTTCTTCCTTACTTTTAGCATTGGTGCTTAGGGTAACGGGTCACCACTTCTGGTTGACTCATCTTTTCAGGACCAATCAAGTGACTTTATTTTTGAAATGGCTAAGGAAATGGGAGATAAGAATCTGTCTCATTTTTGTGCCCCAGTTGTATGTAATCCATTCAATGTCACATCTTAGTGAAAGCAAAGAGTTTGTTACCCTTATTTTCAAGAAAACTTAGTCAACATACAAGCTTTCTAGGCTTGTAACGTATGGACAGAAGTGATAGCTAAACATGTGGAAACGGGTTATGCCCTTATGATCACAAATGATTTGATGAATTTCTTATGAGCATGATCCTCACTTTGGATTGTCATGAAAGAATAAGTCAACGATGGACTTTATTAGCTTGTAATTTGGCTTGAAAACGATAGTTTAAGACTTTCAAGGATATTGCACCATAGATCGCATTTTTCCAAAATTGCCCCTATTTTGAAATCAAAAGATCTCAGACTTTGTTTGCATTTTTCTTATCACTCACCAGAGACTTCAGCGCCGAATTTTCTGCATTTTCTTGCATATACTTTTCTTTCTTTGCTTTTTGCCTCTTTTCCCTTTCCCTCGAGCTGATGGGTTTTCACATGGTGAGTAGCGTCAACCTCATACTCAAGCAATTCAGAAATACAGCTAAAATTTTCCGGCATCAGAAATTTTCTTGACAGGGCCATTGCAAAGAACAGGAGTCAGGACTTTCGGCTTTGTAATGGGGTCAGGTGGGGTGCTTAGAAAAGTTAAGGCCTGAAAACGGATTTCAAAAGTGGTTTGAAGAATCTGAGATCGCATTGTTGCGCCAAACCCTATTTTAGGGTAAAATCAGAATTTGCCTCGGTTTTTGCTCAATTGAGGCTTTTCACTTTCATTTCCTTTTTCCTTTTGACTTTTCGGCCTTTTGCCATTCTTTTGAACTTTCATAAAATTTGCCCCAGTTTATTTTTGAACTGAGGTTCTCTTTTCTTCCTTTGTTTTTGATCTTGTTGCTTTTCACTTTTCACTTCTTGAAATTTTCTTTTCAACTCAAACTCGCCCCCAGTGTGGGGTTTGCGATTCTCAGGGGTTGCCAAACGAAATAATTTATTCTGATGGCTCAAAAGGGATAACTAGGGATAAAGTGTTTGATTGGAAAAGAAGATGGCCTGACTTGTATTCCATTCCTTACAACAACTCTGAAAGGAAACTTTCGTTAATGCGAAATTTTTTGCGTGTATCTGAATGACTTCATCCATATTTGTGAAACATAGGCGATTCACATGGACAAAAACCCTTCCTTTTCTTTTTTCAAACTTGGAACCCAAGTGGAATCAAATTTCCCCAATTTGCAGTTCCCTCCTTATTCTAGCATTTTTGCTTTTTCCCTTTTTCCTTTTTTCTTTTTTTGTTTTTTTTTGAAAATTCTCCAATCTCCCTCCCCAATGTGGGGTACGACCATGAGTGCATTAGAAAAGAACCACCAATTTTAGCTCAAAATGGGGATGCAAGGGGTGATCAGTGTTTAGGTTGTAGAAACGACGGCCAAAGCATCATTCTTACACCTCATGACAACCAAAGTAACGAAACGGTTATTGAAAATCCATTCCCCTATTTGATATTTGAAAATTTTCCAATATAGGGTAGTGATCATTAGGGCTCTTATCTGAAACGAAATTATTCTTTCATAGGCTCAAATGGGAGAGCAAGTGATAAAAATCTGTATAGGTAGAGAAAAGAATGCTCGAAGTATCACTCCAAATTTTCCAAACGAATAAGGATGATGCACATTTCTGCTTTCACTTAGATGTGATTGAATCGATTAAACACAATGGATATTTTCAAGCAAAGATGGCCCCAATTTGCGATTTATCAATCAATGTGACTGATTTTATTTTGGGGTTCAGTGAAGGAAAAAAGATATCTCATTGGGCCTTCTGAATGACCTCTTTTAATTCTGAACACTCTTATTGTGAATTTTCAGGTCGGAGGTTGAAAAAATCCCAATTTAGTCTTATTTCTTAAAATTCATCATGAAATCTCCAATGAATAAGAATAAAGAATGAAATGTACATAAATATACACAAAACAATGATTGTCCAAACAGTTTATTGCTGAAAAAGTTTGAAACAAATTTTCTCATTCAATTACGATACAAGTGAGAAGGGAGAAACTTGTAAAGAGCTCCACATATACACTTTTGTCTCCTTTTCAAATATACAAAATTTCCCTTTGGAAAACAATTACAACATCTCTCAGAGGGTTTTCATCGTAGGATCCGCCCAAGAATCAAATAACACTTGTAATCTTCAAACTTTATTGGATTAAAATTATCATCAGATATAGAAGAACATTTTCGTCTTATTGAAATATTTTTATGAATGCAGGGGAGGGGGGAAACAAAAGAAAAATACCCCGAGTTAGTAGGCAAAACTGCAAAATCGGTATGCATGTCCTATGGGAGAACCCTTTTATGCCAAGGGTAGGCCTAGCATGAAAATGCAATCCTCCAGAGCAGGCACTATACAATACCTGATGGATCCAATCAGCTCATGGAGTGAAAAATAATTTTGAAAGAATTTGGTCAATTGGGGTGACGAGAGATTTGTCAAAATGAGGTCAACGTCCGAATAGATTAATCACCTTTGATTTGCAAAAGGCACGGGTTTGACCTTGACGAACCTCCCATCGAAAAGATTGGAATTCGTTTTAACAAATTTTCTCAGTGAATTACGGGTCAAAACCCTAATTGATCAAATGATTGGATGCAATGGACGATTTTTCAAAATTGACTAGATCTCCCAATTTGGAATTTGACAATGAAATCCTAATAGGGCAAATGGGTTGAATGAAATTGACAATTTATTTAAAATCGACCGAATTACCCTAAAAGGGAAACAGGTCAAATGAAATGAATGAAATTTATCCGAAATTAATCAGATCACCCTAAAAAGGGTAAATTGATCAAATAGATTGAACGAAACATGATTTATTCAAAATCGGCTCGGTTGCCCTAAAAATGGGTAAATTGGTCAAATGAATGAAATTGAATTAGGGATTTATTCAAAAATCAGCCGAATGACCCTAAAAAGGGTAAATTGGTCAAAAGACCCTAAAAAGGGTAATTTGGTCAATTAAATTGATAATTTATTCAAAAGCGACCGAATGACCCTAAAAAGGGTAAATTGGTCAAAGGACCCTAAAAAGGGTAAATTGGTCAATTGAATTGACGATTTATTCAAAATCGACCGAATGACCCTAAAAAGGGTAAATTGGTCAAATGAATTGATGATTTGTTGAATGAATTGGCAAAATGGATTGGTTGAATCATCCGACCATTGGTTATTTCAAAATTATTGAAGTGCACTAGCCTATGACCTTCTAAAAAATCAAATTTTGGCCTCAATTTATTTATCGTCTCAATAGGAGGAATCATTTGTGAATTTCTTCAAATTAATGTCCTTCACGCACGGGATTTTTACCAATTTTTGATAAAATGGCCAAAAAGTGATTTTTAAACGCTCATATTCCAAAAATTGCTTCATGAAAATGATCGAATCTTACCTTACCTTGTGCACTACCCCTTCGGATGGTACAAAATGTAAACGTGCAAGTCTCACTGGATTAAGTATCCGAGACACAAGGTGGCTTATTCCTAGCACGGGATCGCCTAAATGGCATTCCCTTTCTAGGGTTTATGCATGATGCCAGTTTATTAAAGCAGTAAAACATGCAATTTGAAATGATATCATGACCTAAAAAGACCTTTTGTACGCCAAGGTAGGCTTAGAATGCCATGCAATTATTAATCTATGAATGCAATATACCAAAATCTTTAAACGTGCAATAACCTATCTACGAGGGTGGGTTCTAAAAGAAGGTCATGCCAGACCTCTTATTTGCTAGGGTTTGTGAATGCAATGGAGACACAAAACCAAGAAAAGTTAGTTCAGTCAGATAAATACACATAACACATTGTAGCGAAACAATACAGAGAGATAAAGCAATAAAAAGGAGAAAGGGGTTGGACCCCTCCCCTCGTGAATCGTGTCCCTAATTTAGGGTAAGGTCGACTCTACCCTAGGCAATTCTAATATGGATGCATGAGGTTGGGGTTCGTTAATGCATCTAGACTCGATGAGCTCAGGTCCCCGAGCCTTCAGACTTAGAAACCAAGGGTCATCAATCCCAAGGTTCTTTGTCGGTGGCTCGAGCGATTCCCCAAACACCGCTACGCACACATCGTGTCACGGCTACATGTTTGAGTGAATCTATCAAAATCCTCAACCTTCGACCAAAAGCTAAAGGCTATCAACCAATAGCTTTAAGCGGAAGATTGAGTGACCCATTGGAACATGCTACACACACATCGTGTCGTGATCACAAGTCCAAGTGAGTCGCCTAAAATCCTAATAGGGTGGAGTGGCGTGACAAGCCACTAAAAGGAAAAATAAAGGAGGGATAAATATAAAGCGTATGCACGTATGCTAGTGCTCGTTTGGAGGGGAGGGATCAAGAACCCACGCAAGGCTCTAGGGTAAGTCCCCCACCCAAATGCAATGCAAAGCGCTACATGAAACAAGTAAAATATACATCCAATCAACCAATCATACATACGTGAATGAGGGAATAGTTTGATACGCGCGCGAGGCGAAAAAGTCCTAAAATAAAAAATGCAACCCTAATATCCAAATGCAATACATAAAAAGGGTAGAAAAGAGAAAAAAATGGCCAAATCAAATGCTTGGACCCACTTAGGAAGTCCCCAGTGGAGTCGCCAACTGTCGCGCCCCACTTTTCGATATGATGAGTGTGGATGTGTGATGGTGTGTGAGTGTGTGTGATATACATGTGAACGTGTGCGGAATGAAAAGTAAAAGGCCATGGGACTTAGAATGCGACGATTTGGCCAAGTGAAGTTCAAAAGGGTTTTGGTATCAAAAAATGGAGTCGCCACTTGGTATAGAGTTAGGGTGTACCAAGTCACCCAAAAATGATTTTTGTTTTTGAATAAAAAAAAGTAAATAAACCCTTTTTGAGAACTTTTGGGTCTGCGTAACCAAAAGAGGGATCGGGGGTCACATTTGACGAAGGGGAAGGCAAGGATAAAAATCCAAGGCACCCCTTCGACCTAGCCAAGGCTAGTTGCGTGACTTAAACCAATTTTCCTAATTTTTCTACCCAATGTATGTTCGCACGTTGGATATGACTATATGAATGCAAAACGGAAAGGAAAATGCAATCCTAAATTCTACGATGTCTCTCGTGAGGCTTTTGGTCCCAAACCACATGAATTGTGGCGGCCAACAAAGGAAAACCCCCATAGAGGTCGATTAATGCAAATGAGACTCAAATGTGCAAGTGTGGAAGTGTATGAAAGAAATTAAAAATCCAAGTGTTTGTGTGCAAGTGTATGAAAAGGTGCACGTGTGCAATTGTATGAAAATTCCAAGTGTTTGTGTGTAAGTGTATGAAATATAGTGATAAGTGCATATAGGTGTAATTAAATGCAATTTTGTGAAGTAGAAATCAAAATGAACAATAAGGAAAGGAAAATGTGAATTGAAAAGAATGAGTGAGTGATAAATGAGAATGAATGAACCTAAGGGAATGCATCAGGTCGGGTATGGGAATGACTCCTAACTTGTCGACTTCGATTTTCCCTTTGATTAGAAGGCAAAACTAGCGTGCTAAGGCTATCGAGTAGCCACACTCGCTCGTTTCCCTTATCAGAAGGGGACCCTCAAGCAAATGGACCCTACAACTATCATGATATGCAAAAATCCTAAAATGAAGGGAAAGGGGGTTCGAGGAGCATGCCAAGTGATAAAACTAAGAAAAATGCATGATATGTGGTGAACAAGCAAATGATATGCTAATGAGGGGAAATCCCTAAGGGTCTAGCGTTGGACTAGCCCATTCTATGAATTCCGACTAGCGTTGGACTAGCGGAAACGTACATTCATCCATTCCATTCATTCATGGCTATGAAAGCAAGTAGACATGCCAAAATACTCGTAAACACATAGCACATAGCATTTAGCATGCTCGACTAGATGCAAGAGCCTAATAAAGCAATTAAACATGTAGCAACAAAAACAAGCAAGCAAGGGGAAGGGGAAGTGGACCAGATGCTCTCCGAGCCCTATCTATTACAAGCCAAGAGGTGTACACATACCCCATAAAAGCATAAAGGGGAAGGGGAAGTGGACCAGATGCTCTCCGAGCACTATCTATTACAAGCCAAGAGGTGTACACATACCCCATAAAACTTAAATAAAAGTAAGGCAAGTAAATGCACGCAAGGAGGTAAGGAAAGCGAAGTAGACAGGCATATTCACATAACACATAAGGTCACATAGGATCAAATGAAGTGCAAATGAGGGATAGAGTGTACCTCCCTTGGAATGGAGTCCAAATGAAGTGAAATTATTCAATTACCCTCCAAAATAATAAAAAGGTCATGGCACCACTTTATTTAAGAAAAATTAAAAGAAATGGGCAAAACAAGGCTCACCTAGTCATAAAGTCCCTAAAGTCATAACTTAAGTGCAATTTAAGCAAAGCAAGGTGGCTAATTGGAATCGAACAAACAATGAAATTGCAAAAGTTAAAACTACCAAGGACCAAGTTGAAGACATTATTCAATTAGTTGGGTCAAAGTAGCATTAGTTAGAAGCCAAGGGGTCAAAATGCAATTTTAGAAAATTATTTCATGCAATCTTCATGCAAAGAACGTAGCTTATATTCTGCAACAAAGTTTCAGCCATTTCTAAAGCCTTTTGCACTATTCTAGCCGTAGCTTGCGTTTCAATTCATTGTCTTAAATGAAACAAAAATGTAATCTTCATCCGAACACAGCCCAACATCCCAATCCAACATCAAACCGCAATTTCTAGCAAGAAAACAAAGCTAAACATTTGAATATACAAACAGCAAGAGAAATTCTGCATTTTCGGCATATGATTTCAGCAATGAGACTTGCTGCATTTTCTTTCAACCTCTGATTTCTAATCCCAGCTTTGATTAGATATTTTCAACCCAACATCACCACTTTAGATTAAGCAAGCAAAAAACTACACAGCCTCCACGATTCAAACAAGCAAAATCTTAGAAAAAGCAACATCATGCGAAATTCTGGACAGCATGCTTGAAAAACAAAAGTTTCTGCAATTAAAAAAAAAAAAACAAAGCTTGCGGCCCTTTGCCAAGCTCAACGCAATTTTCCAGGTTCACAGCTTCAAACTAGGCAATATACTACATCATTAACATCATCCTAGCAAACAGAAATCTTAGCAACATCCCACGCAAAAAAAAATCCAGGCAATTATGCAAGCATTTGATGAACTAAACTAATGCAACCTTTCTAGTTTTACCCTCCAAAACCAGATTTCATAGCCAAGCATATGCACTTTTGGACCATAAAATCCTTATGTTTAAGCACAATAAATTGAACAAAAACTGTATAAGTATCGAAGAACAACATTCTGTAATTTGGAAGCAGAAAAGTTCATGTCAAACTTCGAACCAAAACCAGCAGACCCATCACTCGAAACCTTTAACAAGCTGAACATTTTGATGAACGCAAACCAGTTGCAAAACCAAACCATTAAAAACCAAACGAGGAACCCAACGAATAGCACAGAAACAACAACCAGATTTCTGGATTTTATCTTTAAGAAATTATCCTAACAAAAGGATCGGCAAATTAAGCTAACATGGAGGAACCAGAAATGAATGGAAACGGAAAGCGTAGACAGCAACAATAAACAGAAAGAAAAATCAAAATGACGATTCAACAAAGAACAAAAAGGAAAGGGACTAAGACACCAATCTAGGAGAGTACCTGCCCAAACGTTTTTGGATCAAAATCTGGACAGGAAACGTCATGAAAGAGCGGCCGAAGCTGTCCCGTTACGGCTCCGAAACCGCACCAGCAAAATTAAGCAGCGATCTTTGGGGGCGAATTCAAAGGATCATTCGATGTTTTCTGCCAACAAATTCTGAACGAAACCTCCTCCCCTTACTTCCTAGTTAGTGCAGAAACTGAGAGTTACTTAAAAGAACCAGAGATCAAAGAGAAATCTGATCCGGAACATGGCTCATAGCCGGCCTTTGGTCAGAAAAATTGCAGCTTTATCACTTCTGTTCCAATTTTGTTCGTAGCCTTCTTCTCCTCCGTCCATTGCTCATTTCCTCCTTGCTTATCACGGTTCCTTCCCCAAGCTCTTCCTCTCTCTGCTTTCCTTCTTCCTTCTTCCAGAACCCACGCCGTCAATCTCTTTCTTTCTACATCTATTTGCTTCAGCCGCCACCTTGCCCTTTCTTTTCTTTTTCCTCTCAAAGCTCCTCCTCTCCGTTTTTCTGGTTTCTTTCCTTAGCCCACCGAAGCCTCAGCTCTCCCCTTGCTCTCCCCTCTGTCCAGTTTTTTCCCGTTTTTTCTTTCCGCTCCCGTTAGCTGCAAAACTCTCCCCACGATGAAGCTCCCCTTGCGGCTGATGTCTTCTTTCCTTTTTGTACCATCTCCCAATCCCCTAAACCTGCTCTCAATGGCCAGCAATCAACCTCCTCTCAGCCCCTTATCTTAGCCATCCGATGGGCATTGAGGTTGTGCCTCGCACGCTGCAAAAAAAAAATGCAGCGTGCATGCTGCGGTAATCTCTTTTTTCCTTTTTTTTTATTTATAAAAAGAATGCATATAAATGATAATAATAATAATAACAAAATGACAGAACCATGCAATAATAATAAGAACGAAAACAAATAAATAAATAATAAAAAAAACAAACTAAATAAAAACAACAAAATGTCCATTTTTCAAATTTTCTACATTTTCTTTCTTTTCATTTTCATTCATTTTCTTTTTCTCAAAATAACTTAATAAAAATAACTAAAGTGCCCAAAGATTGAATAAACATATTTTGTGAACAAATTTTCCCTTTTTTTTCTTTTTTTTTTCATTTCAAGAAATTCTATGCTAAAAACTTAAAAATAAAAATAAAACTATAAACTAAAAACTAAAAATCGAATAAAACTAGCATGACAAATAAAAACTAAAAATAAACAGTAAATGAAATTACACCAAAAATTTGGTGTCTACAAAAGTGAAATGAATTGAAAAGGAGAAATGTTACCTAAAAACTTCTCTCAAAAGTATAAATACATACTCAACAATTGATCCAAGATTTGAACTTCTACTTGATTGCTCCGATGGTTGAGTATAGTGCTTCATCTTTGCTCAATGGTACAGACTCGTGCTGATAACGTATTGTAAAATTAATAAAATATAAAGTAATAAATGAAGTAAAGAAGTATAGATACAAGAGGAATAAAAAAATTGATTATACCATTGGCTCATATATTCTTCCAAAGGTTCCAAATGAGCCTTATAATTGCTCTATTTATAGGTGATACAAAGCCAAAGAGATATGTACCAATATTAATATAGATACACAAATTTAGTACTTTAAGTACATGAATTTAGTAGTTCTATAACGAATTGATGAATTATGAGAAAATACATGAATTTATCGATGAACCCTGCAGGGGGTGAATATTCCAATGTATCTCTTGGGGATGAATAGACATCCATACTTATCATTTTATTAATTTCTTAACAAGGGTTTCCTATGAAAGAAATTCAGTAACTATGTTTGTTCGTTACTTTGTACGATGACTATATACAAGTGTATGTCAATCTTTACAAGGAAAGTAAATAAAAGTCAAATCATAAGAATTTAGTATAGTATTTCAAATTATGGTATTAGATCTGATTGCGTAATTTGCTCCACAATCCCTGTTATTTCCTTTTGCATCACTTATATGTCCCCACAAGATGGAGGCTCCATTGGCGACTCTAATCTTGTCCCAAAGTAGCTAGAAGGAACCCTTGCATAAGGATTTGGTAAGAACATCAACTAATTGGTTAGTAGTGTAGACATGAGTCACTTGTAAAAGACTATTTGAAGCAAGATCCTGAACAAAATGAAAATTAGTGGAGATGTGCTTCATGTAAGAATGGAAAACAGGGTTGACACTCAAATATGTGGCAACAATATTGTCACATGAATCATGGGTTGACATGGAAGGGGCATACCAAGTTTAGATAGCAAGGAATGAATCCATATGAGCTCACTAGCAGCTGCAGCGATAGCTTGATGTTCGGCTTCAATGGAATAGCAAGCAACAACATGTTGATTTCTAGAACTCCAATAAATTGGATTATTGCTCAGAAAAATTATAAAGGCAAAAGTAGAGGTGTAGTCATCAATATTGACTACCCAATCTACATATGAGTAAGCAGTTGAAGAACTAGGATTGGACGTTTTGAGATGAATTACATAACGGGTCATCCCTTTAAGATAACATAGATTTCTTTTAGTGCTTGTCCGATGCAGTGTAGAGGGTCGATGCATGAATTGAGCGAATTTGTTAACAAATGCAATGTCTGATCAGATAGCGGCAAGATATTCAAGTGCTTCAATAACTTGATGAAACTAAGTAGCATCTGTGACAACCCTAACTCTCTCTAGGGCGTACCTAAGGGTTTGGCAGACTGCCTGACCAACTCTTGTCAGGACTCACTCACAAACTCCAATCCATAAAACTAAAGCCCTTCAATACAACATTTACATGCTACAAACGTCCCAATATTCAAACTAAAGTACAAGCCAAAAGAGAAGAGTTTAAGCAACTAGTACCATAATACAGTGTGCCGGTCAAATACAAGTCTAGGATTTCCTATTATAAACTATTGCTATTCTCGTCTCTTTCATCCCCATACCCTGTTAAGAAAAACAAATAAAGAGATGAGGTAGAAATCTAGTGAGGTTCTAAGAAAACAACAAGCAATCTATCAGACATTATAACATTCATATGATGGTATGATCATGTCTTTCATGAAGCAAGTAATGCCCAAATAACTCATTTAACAATATACAGTAAATAACACATACACGTAAAAGGATACAGTCTGCTCTCAGGAGTAGGTTCCACAGCAGTTTGTCCAGATCTGTTGACACTTCATCAATCATGGAATTATAATATCCATAGATCACCGCTTATCTTCAGTCCCGTTCCTCTTATCATCCCCCTGTACCAGGCTCAAACTCCAAAATAAGAAACACTACCCATGGTTCATCAATCTTCTCGACCAAACTCTTGCTGGATCGATTCAACCAACTAGGCAATAGAGTTTGGGTTTGGAGCACCAAATATCAGGATAGCCGATGTAGTAAAGGCACACAATCGACTTTTAAGCTAGTCACAAGTGGAGATGTTGGGGTAAAGCACACGAGCACCCAATGCTCAAGCATTGCATGTCACATGTTTAAATCACTTGTTACTTGTAAACATTGCATTCACTTGTTCAGTTACTTGACTGTCCAGCCTACCCGACCTTGCTAAGGCTGGTCTCGGATAGGGGTTCTAGCGAAGGGCCCAATTCAGCCGATGCAATCAAGTACACATCAGGCCTACACTCATGCACATGCACATTCAAGTCCGTATTCAAGATCATAGAATTCAGGTCCATGGAAGTCAAGTGCGATAAAGTACACACTCGCCTGTGCAATAACAAGTCAAGATATCTAGCAATTGCCAGCAATATGTCACATGAAGCATCAATCAAGCAAGTCACATAGTTCTAACATGCAGTTGAAACACTCATCAATTGATCACAATTTTTCCACTTCAAACCCTAGTTCATACTCTTGAACACTCTCGAGTCTTGTGGTCAGATAATACATCAGGAGTCTAGCAACTCAAAGCGAATAGAAATAAGCAACTTGGAGATTCAAAGCTTCACTTAGAAGACACATCAATTTGCCGGTTTTACCCCCAATATAACTTCCAAATTTGCACCATTTTCTTGCTCAAATCTAGAGGAAAACCTAGTGTATGATAGGTTAATGTCTTACGTGAAACATGGAGCATAAATAGGTCGATTATAGTCAAGAATTTTGAAAAAAACAAGGCAAGACTCTCAAGGTTCAAAGCAGAAAATTGCGAGTAATAAAACATTTGGAGCAAATCATGTTCTTCCTCGTAAACCTCTTTGTTTTAACTCAAATCCAATGTACATGTGAAAATTAAAGTCTTGTCAAGTGTCTTGAGCCAAAATATGTCAAAATCACCATACAAATCTGACAATATAACTAAACTTCCCTCTTGCCCTCTTGGCTAACCCTAGCAAAATGTCCAGCAAACATATTTTTTTTTCTCTCAAATCAAGTAGAAAATCACGTGTATGCTAAGATCAACCTAGTAGATGATGTAAAGAGCAACACTTTCTCAAGTATAGCTAAGGATTTTGAAGAAAACCAGAAACCCAAGTCATTCCTTCTCTTGATTCAAAACTGGAAGTTTTTCCGTAAGAAAATAGTTTGGAAATGAGTGTCTTTTCTACTAAAACTCTTTTTTTTTTCAATCAAATTAAACATCATTCAAGTTGAACCTACATATAAGATCAAGACCTTATCGGTCTTATCAAGTGTCTTAAGCAAAAGTATGGCAAAGTCATCATAAAACTACTACTATTTCCACATAGAAGCATCTGTAAACTTACCATAATAATTCCCCATCAACTACTAAGACTTTTATGGAGCATACACAATACTTCTTCTTTATCATATAAAGAGGCATATAACATGATTCTTAACATATAAAGAGCATATAACATGATTTTTAACAAAGAAATCCACCAAAATCCATATATAAAGCTTGTAAACTAATGATCTAACCAAACACATAAAACTGAAAATTTTCCAGCAGCAACCTATCAAGAAAACAACTTGCAAATAACTAGAATTCTCCATAAAATTCTTCCATTTGTACTTCCAATTTTCAACCGCATCTTCGTGACAAAAACACTATCGATCAAGGCTAACATGTCATGGTATACGCCACATAATCTTGGCAAAAGAATCCATCACAATTCCACATATATAAAGCTTTGCACTAAGCTAAATAGATTATGTACCAAAGCTGGAAATTTGCAACATAACTTTGACAAAATACGAAATCCTCCATAAAGCCCTTCCTTTAACTCAAAAATAAACTAGGGTTTCTAGTTCATACCTCAAGTAAACTCAAAGCTAAGGGAAGAAAACTAGGGTTTCTAGCAAAGTTCACTTCATTACCTCCAAACCCAAGGATGGCAAGCAAATCAAGAAAGATGCAAGACTTTCTTCCTCCAAGAACTCCTCCAATAGCTTACTTCCAAGCTTGACTCAAGGATTTACGGAGTGGATTAAGGTTTTCCTCTTGTTTTCTCACCAAATAGACAAGAAATCAAGGCTTGACAGTTGGCTATTTTCTCTCCTTTTCTCCTCAATATTTTGGCCAGCCCAAGTGCAAAAGGAAGAAGAAGATTAAGTGATTTAAAAGTTTGTTTGGATAAGAATGACTTGTGGTCTTGGTCAAGACTTTGTAGATGAGTGACACTTGGTGAGGCAAGGGTAATGTCTATCTTTTTGTCTCTCTATTTGTCTCTAGTCACCAAATATCTAGTGCTCCTCCAATTAACTCTTAACACCTTGTAACACAATATCCCTTTCGCACAAAACTCCCTCTTGTCCACCAAGGGATATTGCACACACCTTACTAGTTGGTCAGCCTAGCATAATGCATTACGAACTTCGATATGTACCAAGTTAAATAAGACAATAGGATAGAATCATGGCTCAACTAGTAAAGCAACCAAGAATTTAAGGCAAGTAAGTTAAACTAACAAAAACATAGAAAATGAATTTTCAGGTCCTCATAGCATCAGTTAGAGGCAAGCCATCAACTAGCCGTAAGGTATTTGAACTAAAAAGTGGAGTGTTAATAACCTTGGCACTGTCCATTTGTGTATGTTGGAGAAGTTCATACATGCCTTTTTTGAGTCAAGAACAATTCATCTAGCATGTAAAGAACTTCAATGCCTAAGAAATAATGTAGTGAACCGAGATCTTTAATGGAAAATTGACCTACTAGAGCCCAAACCATAGGAGAGATAAGAGATATATTGTTCCCTGTGCAATCATCCACATAGACAAGAAAATAAGTATGATTACTACCAAAATTGCAGATGAACAAAGAGGGATCCAATCGAGAGCTAATGAAACCAACGCTAAGGAGAAAGGAGCTCAATTGCTTATAGCAAGCACGTGGGACTTGTTTGAGTCCATAAATGTACAACTAGAGGTATCACAAGAGCGTAGTGTAGGTTCAGTCATCGTAAGGGATTGGGATGGGTTTCAGGGGACAGTACAACTTTAAATGTTGGCAAGTGAGAGCTGGATCTAGTAAAGGAAGCATCTTTAACTTTAGATACATTGTCTTTGGAGACAGAGAAAAGCAGATTCATTGAAAACCACATGATCAGAGACATACATTCGATTGCTTTTGACATCAAGGCATTTGTAAGCACTTTGGTTGAAAGAATAGTTTAAGAATATACAAGGATGGGATTTGGGTTCAAGTTTATGACTGGCATATGGTTTTAACTAGCGGTAGCACAAACATCCAAAGTTTCTAAGCTTGAGATAATTGGGAGGATCACAAAATAATGGTTCATATGGGCCCTTATGTTTTAGAATTTGTGTTGGTATTTGATTCATGAGATGGTAGTAGTGAAGGCATATGACCAATAGGAAAGAGGGGCAGTAACTTGATGTAAAGGAGTGAGACCATTTTCTAAAATTTATCAATGTCGATGCTCATAAGTACCATTTGTTCTGGAGTGTGCGGTGTTGTGGTCAAATGGTTATGCCTGAAGAAGTTAAAAAGTTTGCAATCTTTTTATATTCTCCGCCACCATCTAAGTATGTAGATTTTATTTTGGTTTCAAAATAATTCTCAACAAGTGCTTTAAACGTAGAGAAAATGGAGTACACATCAAGCTGTAGTTTCATTGGAAAAAACTAGCAAATACTTTGTAAAATAATAATAATAATGACATAGAAGTGAAAACCATCCATAGATGTGACTCTTGAAGGACCCCAAACATCTGGATACAAAAAACTCTAATAGTTTTGTACTTCTAAGAGATGAGACAAAGAATGGAAGGTGGTGACTTTTATTGTAGTGGCAAGAATAGTACAATGAAGGAGAAGAACTTGTAGTCACCACCAAAGATGCTGATTGGATAACATGTTGAGTGATTTTTGTAGATGGATACCCAAGATAATTTTGCCACTCAACTAGCGAGGTTCACTCACCAATGAGGGCAATAGGATTGGGATTTGAGACTTTCACATTCCCACAAAGAATGAAAACACCATCCTTACTCAAGCTGCACATGAGTGTCACCCCAGTGTAATGATCCTTCACCAAGAAGTCAGAAGTGTAAAACTCAATATAAACATTATTAGTTTAACAAAAGTTGCGGACAGCTATGAGATTGGAGTGCATGAAAGGAACAAATAGGACATTATAGAGTGCAAAGTTCTTAGTAGGGGACTTGAAATGTGTAGAACTAGCATAGGTTATGCGCAAACCTGATCCATCTCCTATCACAATTTGATCTGGACCTATGCATTCAAAGACCAATAGGAGATTGGAGAGATCTGAAATAACTATAAGGAATCATTGAGACATGCACTATGAAAAAATTTTTTAAAAAAATTATTCTTTTAGCAGATCAACCTTTAGTTAAATCCATGTAAGATAGAGTTGCCCAATAAAATTACCTCAATCCATGGAGATCATCTTGAATTAGTGAAGATTTGATGTAAAGGTGCAAAGTGATCCACATAGCCACACAAGTGTCCGATCTCTAACGGTGATCCACATGAACCTCCTTAGCTATAACCTCCTTAGGTTGAATTAGTTTAAATTAGATTAATGCTATCTATTATCAAAACACCTACCATAAATTAATTGAAAAAAATCCTAGTTTTTCACCATAAAAAACTACCCCAATAAGAGATATAAGAGATTGAAATTTTTCCTCATTTTCTTGGATGAATTTTTGGGTATTTTCTCTCAAGATTTTTCTCAAAAATCTCACAAGTTAATTTGTGTATTGATTAGTCTTGCTAGCAAAAATTTAGTGAGTATTTATAGACAAAAATGTTGCCCATATCCTTAATGAAACTTGAAACCAATTTTCAATAGGATTTAACTCTCTTTTTCTAACACAACACTTGTATTTGGAAGAGTTAAACTTATTTGCACTATAAGTTTCTCAAGTTTAATTTGTCTCACAAACTAAACTATAAGTTATAAAAACTTATCTATCAAGTCCCTACTTGAAATTCATTTGATCCTATTACAGAAGTTCTTAATGTGCGTGACTCATTCGGTTCTCATATATGTTGGCAATAAGTATAAGTTATAAATCTTAATAAACAAGAATTAGATAAATTAAAACTCTTTTAATTTATCATTGTTTCACTAATCAATCAACTCATACTTAAAGATCAAAACTAGTTTCTAGCAATGCATCATGACCACCCAAGTTGAGAAAAGTGAAGTGGATGACTTAACCTTTCAGTGAATGTTTACCATGTAATTAATATAATTTTACAATACTTACTTGTGACAACCCCACCTCTCCCAAGGGCGTACCCTAAGGTATCAGCGAGCCGCCTGCCCAACTCTCATCAGGACTCGATAACAAACTATAGAATCAAACCCAATATCCAACCTTACCACAAATACGCTAAATACAACTAATACATATAGTTGTATGTTAATGCAACT
This sequence comes from Coffea eugenioides, assembly GCF_003713205.1. Taxonomy (NCBI): domain Eukaryota; kingdom Viridiplantae; phylum Streptophyta; class Magnoliopsida; order Gentianales; family Rubiaceae; genus Coffea; species Coffea eugenioides. The sequence continues at coordinate 32,380,931 of NC_040037.1, forward strand.
TAAAATACAAAAGACAGAGTTTAAGCTTACAATTCTCATTCAAAACAAAATAGTACCCTAATCACTTAATCTAACTAAAAACAAATGCTATGTGATAAAACTCCAAATCACAAACAAACCCTACTAAGGAAAACAAAAGGAAAGGCATGAGCTTGCGCCCAGTGAGGTCTAAGAAAGACATGCAATTTAAGAAAGCAATTAATCACAGCTTTAAGCCAACAAGAAACATAAATGATAGATTTCATATAAGCACATCGCTAAAATCAATATAACAATCATGAAGGATACTGAGCATTGGCCAACACTTGATCAATCAGTAATTCAAGTAGTTGACACTCCGACAACTTTCATGTCCATGTAGAATCACCACTTCACGGCGCTCCGTCCACCTTTCACCGCCTACCAGGCTTGCACGCTAATAAAATTTCAAGAATTGGTATTACTTGAGTATACCCAGGACAGGATGGATCCAACACATATATATTGCCCAAGGTTCACTAATCGAGTTGACCAAACCCTTGCCGGCTCAACCTCGAATAAATAGCCATTGGATTTTGGGGCCCCCACATATCAATAATATCATATCAAGTTCACGTATAGCAATGACAATTCGGTAGGGTCGAGTGTGATAAAGTACACATTCACCCATTCATAACAAGTTCAAAAGAATGACAATTCATAGTCATATCATTCTCAAACTCATTAACATATCAAGCATGAAAACAAGGATCCAAAGTCAAAACAATTCATAAAATTGTCAACCACTAAACTTTTGGAGGAAATCTTACTTTTAGCCCCTTTTTAACTTCAAAATTTGGGTCCAAAATCATTATACATACCAAGATCAAGTTCCAATAGAACCTTTCGAGCAAAAATCCTTCCAAACCAGTTTTTAAAATAACAAAATTAACGTTGGAGTTTTAGCTCACAATTTCGGCCAAATCTTACGCCATTTTCCAGCTTTTTGCAACCTTACTTGTTCCAACAAGATAACCCACAAAACCACCTCATTTTCCTACAAATTTTTTAACATACTTCAACCAACATACATAGAATCAAGTAACATTAATTCGCCTAAGAAAATTCCAGCTCAAGTGTACAAACAAGCCTCAAATTCAAGGAAGGTAAAGCTGAAAATTTTGCCCATGATAATTGGCCATCTAAACCAAAATGTCAGCATACATACTCTTCAATTTTCACCAACAATAATCATAAATCAAACTCAAATCCTCAAGGGTTTCATCAATCATTAACCCTAGGATATCAAGAGACAAGAATCCACCATAAATCACAGTCAAATCCTCAAGGGTTTCATCAATCATTAACCCTAAGATATCAAGAGACAAGATTCCACCAATTTCTAGCCAAATATACCAAGATTTAAGCGAACCAAGATCATTAAAGCATCTAATACTAAACTTCCATAAAACTTTCAAATCCACCATAGGTTTTCTATATATAGCATAAATCCACCAAGATCTAGTCCAAAATTGCTTGAAAAATAAAAGAATGAAGTAGATTAGCCACTTACCTCTTCAAAGCTTCAAACCCTAGCAAGATCTACCCAAGATGATGGCAAGATCAACCCCTAGGAGCTTCTTTCTTCCAAATCTTCCAAAGGTGCAAGTAGATTGGTGGAAGAAAGCTTGGATCTTCAAAATTTTTCAAGAAGAGTGAAGTTTTCTCCCTCTCTCTCCCTCTCTCAATTTCGGCCAGCCAAGGAAGAAAAATGAAGACCTCTTGGTTGTTTTTTGATCTAAAATACTAGCCACAAGAAAGGTTTCTCCAAGTCAACTTTGAATAGTGTCTTCCACTTAAGATTTCTTACTATCAACCCTTAGCTTTTCTAACCTTCTTTTAATTCCCAAAATCTTTCTTAACCTCACTAATATTTCAACTTATACTTTTCTAGGGTTTTGGCCAATTTCACTAATAAGTCACAAAATCATCAATTTTCAAGAAATTGATCGCTCGAAAGTTAAAATATGCAAGTAAGAGAAACTCGCTTAACAATTAACAAGTAAATCACTAAATGAATGCAAACTTTATAAAAATATAATTTAAATAAAATGCAAATAGTTTGGAGATGAGAAAAATAATTTTCTGGGTCATCACAGAGAACTAGGCTAACAAAAACACATGGTGAGTAGTTGGTATATATGCAAGTTGTGATGATGCTATAAGAAGGCAACAATGGTTGGTGATACAAAGAAGGAAGCACTTGTGAGGGAACAAATGGATTATAGCTGGGGATTTCAATGAGATATTATCCAATGATGAGAAGTGGGGAGGAAGGTGCAGAGAAGAATGGACCTTCAATGATTTTAGAAACTTCATAAGTGCAAACCAACTAGTTGACTTGGGATATGCAGGACAGCCATGGACATGGTTTAACAACTAGGGGAATGAAGGAGAAATAAAGCAAAGGCTAGATAGAGCACTCAGCAGTATGCCATGGTCTCAAACATTTGAAAATGCCAAATGTTCCTACATTACCACAAATGCTTCTGACCATAGTGTTCTATTAATAGACACCAACCCCATGAAAAGAAAAAGAAGAGAAAGTTTTATTTTGATAAAAGATGGCTCCAACACGAAGGAATTGATGAGGTTATCAAAAAGGCCTGGGAGGGGAAGGCGGAGGAATCAAGAATGTTCCAAGTGAAAACAAAAATCAGGAATTATGAAATTGCCCTCTTAAAGTGAAGCTATAGCACCAACAAGAACTCCAAACAAAGGATTGACAGTATCAAAAGGCAATTGGAACAAATGAAAGAATGTCAAGTGGACAATAAAAAATATCATATAGCTGCTTTGAAGACACAGCTAAGAGAAGCCTACAGAGAGGAGGAAATGTTTTGGAGTCAAAAAGCAAGACTGAAATGGCTACAAGAAGGGAATAAGAACACACAATATTTCCATGCACATGTGAATGGAAGGAGGAAGCAGAACAGGATGAAAAAACTCCAAAAAGAAGATGGGAACTGGGCTAAAACAGATGAAGAAATAGGGAGTGAGACTGTTGGATACTACAGGAAGCTATTCTCCAACTCCAATAGTAGTAATGTCCAGGAGATTTTAGAATGAATCCCAAAATCTATCACTGAAGAAATGAATAGGGAGCTAATCAAACCAATGACCGAAGAGGAGATCAAAGCACCTTTTTTTCTCTATGGATAGCAACAAAGCTCCTGGATTAGATGGGATGACACTCCTATTCTTCCAGAAATTCTGGAACATAATCAAAGAAGACTTGTTAAATGCAATCAAAAGCTTTTTTCATTCTGCCCTCATGCTTAAAGCTTTCAAGCATACTATCATTTCTCTTATACCCAAAATTCCATGCCCCACTGATATTAAGCAGTATAGACCTATTAACCTCTGTAATGTGGTCTACAAGGCTATTGCTAAGATCCTTGTCAATAGACTCAAACCAATGTTGCATCATTGCATTAGCATTAACCAGTCTGCATTCATTTCTGGGAGACATATCCTAGATAACATCATCATCTCTCATGAGTATGTTCATTATCTTAAAAATAAAAGGCAAGGGAAAGATGGATTTATGGCTGTGAAGCTTGATATGTCAAACGCCTACGACAAAGTAGAATGGAATTTTTTGCAGTCTATGATAAGTAAAATGGGCTTTTGTGACAAATGGATAAAATGGATCATCTACTACATCAGCACAGTGTCCTTTTCCTTCAACATAAATAGAGACAGGAAGGAGTACATCAAGCCTCAAAGAGGGATAAGACAGGATGATCCTCTATCACCCTATCTTTTCCTTCTTTGTTCAGAAGGATTTTCTAATCTATTGAAAAAGGTAGGTTAGGAGAAAAGAATCAATGGAATCAAAATTAGTAGACAAGGTCCCTCAATAACACACTTGTTTTTTGCTGATGACTCACTCATCTTCTGTAAAGCTAACAGGCAAGAAGCGATGGAACTAAGGAAGATCCTCAAACTCTATGAACAGGGATCAGGGCAGGTAATCAACCTAGACAAATCCAGTGCTTTCTTCAGCAAAAGTGTCAGTCAGATAATTAAGGAAGAAGTATGCAAAGAGTTTGGAGGAATCCAATATGTGACTCAAGGGAAATATATAGGCCTTCCGATGGTGATCACAAGGACTAAAGAACAACTTTTTGGATTCATCAAAGAAAACATTGGAAGAAGAATACGAAGCTAGAAATCCAAGCTTCTAAGCACAGCTAGGAAAGAGATCTTGATCAAGGCAGTTTCCATGGCCATGCTTACTTACACTATGTCTAGTTTTAAATTACCTTGTAGGTGATGTAGAGAAATCTATTCCCTTCTGTCTAACTACTGATAGGGAGAGCAAGACAACAAAAACAAAATTCATTGGGTAGCTTGGAAGCAGTTGACTCAGGAGAAGAAGAAAGGAGGCCTAGGCTTCAAAGAAATACAGAACTTTAATAGAGCCTTGCTTGCTAAACAGAAATGGAGAATTATCAGGAATCCAAATCTGTTGTTGTCGAGCCCCATTTTTTACAGTGAAGAAAAAGAATTTACAAAAGATGTGATTTTTCTTTAAAAATAAGTGAAAAGGAACCTAAAATAGGACTCTAAAGAATGCAACAGTTTGGGTCCAAAATTTAGTCTAAAAGGGGTTTTTTAAGAAAATAGAAGTCACTACTTGATAGTAAATTTAGGTGTACCAAGTCACCCAAAAAAATATTTTTAACAAAAATGTTAATAAAACCCTTTCGACAACTCCAAATCTTTGAAAATAAGAGAAAATGAGTTCGGAAATCACGATTGAAGAAAGGGAAGGCAAAGGTTCAATTGACTCAAATCTAAGGCACCCTTTCAACCTAGTCTAAGTTAGTTGCGAGATTTAGTCAAAAATTTTCCTAATCTAATCCTTAAATTTATCACATTTGGATGTTTCCTACATGGACATAAATCTAAATTTATAAAAAATATCGAAAGGGACAAAATGTCCATTCACGAGTTTAATTGGTATCAATTGCATTAATTGCGAAGGCCAAACTAATCCCTTAAAAGGATTACAAGTATGCAAAAATGAAATTTCAAAAGAAAAGAGAATTAAATTACATATAGATATAAGTATTCAAGAAAAAATGGATGCAATATAATGGGTACGAGAGGCAAAAACTCGTGACATAATTTTCTTATACAGAGATTAATAGGTATTTAAACTAAAAAGTTATAATCGTCAATTTCCCATGTTCAAAGAGTAATTCTCCTAATCTACACAAGCAAATGAACTAACTTATTTTACAATTTCTTAAATGAGATGCAATGCTAAATGATATGATTAACACATATAGAGAGTAGGGGATAATATAATAGGAAATATCATGCAAATGAGAAAAGATCATAAAATAAAATAAAAAATATACATTAAAATACAATGAATGTCACGCAAAAGATGAATCTAACGCATGAATGATCTAAGGGTCTAGCGTTGGACTAACTCATTTCTAAAAGTCTTTACGAGCATTGGACTAGTAAGTAAGCGGAGAAAGAAGCCATAGCTAGCGTTGAACTAGTGTGGTGACGTCATGCATTAATACATAGTAAAAAAAATAAGGCATAAATTAAAATAAATAAACATGTAAGAGCACGTAGCACATAACACATAAACATAATATCTAAATGTAAAAATTCTACAGAAAGCGGATAAAGCATATAAATACATAAGCCACATAAATACACAAAATCTATCTATTACAACGGGGAGTCTAACTACAATCTAAAATGGGGAAATATAATAAAATAAACAATCTATTCTATCTATTATAATAGGGGACCTAATTACAATCTAAAATGAGAAAATATAATAAATAAACCAATCTATCTTATATATTACATTTTTCTATCTAATTACAATTTTTCAAAAATATTACCTTTCTATTATATTTTGAGGTATTTGAATATCTCCCAAATAATTATAAAATTAACTAAACAAACATAAGAAAATTTGAATGAACATTTGAATTAAATAAATAACAAAACATGTAAAAATATATAAACACATAGGAGCACGTAGGAGTATATAAGAGCACATAATTGAAATTTAAATAATAATAAGGGTACCTCCCTTTTAAAATGGCGACTAAATGGAGTCAAATTGCCCTATTTATACTCAAAATGAACAAAAGGATCATGGCACCAATTTAATTGAAAATAATAATAATAATAAGTACTAAATTCACATTAATATGTCAAATATAAAGAAGCTTAAGAACATTTAAAAATTACAAGTGGAATACACTCAAGAATAACATAATTAGCTATTAAAGAAAAGAAGCAATCATAATAGAGAGTCAAAGGCCACTAGGGATTAAATTACAAAAGTTAGAAAATTTTTGGGGTCAAAAATTTTTTAAAAAAAGTTTAGGGGTCAAAATTAAATAAAAGATAAAATTTAGGGACTAAATTATAAATAAATTAAGGACCTAGTTGAAAGAAATCTAAATTTTGGCCCACAGTAAAACTCTTCAAAAGATCAAGGGCTAAAGTACAAAATTTGATTTCTTTTTTTGCTAGAAAAAGGCTCAGGGCCTTTTGATATGGATTTCGGGCCATAAATCCCTTCATCCCAAAGAAAAATCGAACAATTTTTGTTTAAAGAAATGGCCTAACCCACTTATTTCTACTAGATTAAATATGACAAAAAAGACTGGGCTTAAATCTCAAAGCCCAATGTTGCAAACCCAAGAAAAAATAACACAAGCCCACCAGAAATAAACTAAACTAGCCCAACTTTTTTTTTCTTTATTTTCTTTCCTTTTTCTTTCTTCCTTTTTTTTCCTCCTTTTCGTTCTTTTCTTTTTCTTTCTTCTTCCTCTCCTTTTCTTCTTCTTCTTCTTCGGCGAGGTTGAAGCGTCAGTCGCTGCCGGCCATGGCTGATGCCGGCGACTGCATAGCCACCGCCGCCGGCCGCCGGTCATCCGCGACCTCTCCGATCATGAAAAATCACCAAAATACACATCCAACTCAATTTTTCGCATAGAATCCTTTTTTGTTTAATTTTTACAAAAAAAAATAACCAAAAGTGACAAAATTGCAAAAAGATAGCCTAGTTTTTTTTTTAAACACACAATCCTTCACAAAAAATCATAAAATTTATACTGCAACACTCCTTATAACTTCTACAATACAACTATGATTTTAGTTTGACAAGAAAACAACAACAAAAGGATAAATTAAAGCAAAACAACCCCTAAAAAAAATCCATTTTTTGTTGCCTTTTTGTGATACCCTGACTTGTAGGATATTACGGTTTCTATATTTTATTTTTTTTATTTTAAGACATTGTTTTGTTTTAAAGATTAGAAACCCTAAATTCTAATCAAAAGGGAAAAAAAAAACCTAGTTTACTTGTGACTACCCGATTTTCCTAAATCCCTTATATTTTAATCGAAACCATAATTGTAACCAATGGAATTGTAAAATCCCTCATATTTTTCTTAAAATTCCTTTTATTTAGTATTTATTCCTTTCTAATAACTTTGCTACTCATTCACACCCTCAGTAATTACAATCCACCATAGAATCAAGGGTTTTCCCTTTAGGTTCTTCGTTCGGGTAAATTAGGGCTTTTTGGGTATTTTGACTGTGTGCTCACTCGGTGAGATGTGTGCACTAAATTTGGTGATTAAGAGTGAGTTTTAGATGATATTAAGTGTTTGATTAGAAGTAATAACCATAAGATAGTGAATTATAAGTGAAAACCCTAGTACGTGTGAAATAAGGAAAATCGGGTTGAACCGAAGTGTACCGTTCGTTACCGACTGAGTGCACCACTTGACCCATACTTTATTACCTTAATTTCCTTGTTATTAATTGAACAAAATCATACCTAAATATCTCCTTAAGCCAACCGAAATTGTGGACCAAAATAAGAGAGAGAAAAGAAAATTTTAAAAGCTAATCTCATCGCGACAAGTGGCAATCATTCCATGGTTGTTTGACCAACTTAATTCTTACCTTCTCATCTTTCTTCTTAGATGATTTTTCTTCATTTCTTGCTGGTCTTGGTCGTGGCTTTGGAGGGAAAAAACAAGAGAAAGAGAGCTTCAATCCATCTTGGGTTTTGCTTAATTGAGTGCAAACAAGAAAAACTAAACCGATTAATCACAGTTTGGAAGCTTGGGAAGCCTAAGGAACCAAAAATTTCAAGGAAAACTAGAGGATCACTCTTGCAAGCTCTTGTCTTGAGGTATAATGGCTGATCACCCTTTCTTTCTCCATTACTCATGATTAAGTTGGGTATTAAGTTTAGAATTGTGCTTGTGATGCCTATTTCAAGTGGTTTTGATGATTGGAGTGATGAATTTTAAGATAGGGTTTTGATTGATTTACTTATAATTCTTGTTGGTTAGGTGTTATATGGTGTATATATATGGTATATAATCTTGTAAAGGAGATAGTAGTGGTAGTTTCAAGATAAAAATGAGAAGTATAGCTTGAATATAGCAAAATTCCAGATTTCTGGAAATCTTAGCTTCAGTTCTGTCCGGTTCTATTTCATCATGTTAGAGGCCGAACTAGGCTTAACACAAAACATGAAAGTTTTAGAGAATGACATTTTATGGTTTCCTACAAAATTTCAGCTTAATCGGAGCAACGTAGCCTGTGAAAAGATAAAAATACCCTGAATGCCCTAGGAGTAAAGTCAGTGGATAGTTTTGACAGTACACTAAGTTGGTTGCGTTTATTCACCTTGATACGTACTGAGCTAGCTTTTAGTCAAAACATTAAAGTTTTAGCACTTTGTCTTAGCTTTTCAACGCCTCCAAGAACGCCTTAAACGGACTTTGGTAGCTTGACATATGGCCATTTGGAAGTAGTACGGTTAACTGGCCAGTTAGTTGGAATTTGGTTCTGTGAATTGGGAATTTGACTGGGTTACACTGGAAATTAGACTAGGTTGTCTACACCAAAGTTGTAGCTCTCTGCCTTATCTTCGAAACGGTATAAGTTACACCTCAATCCGATAAACGTAGCCCCGGTTGTGTCCGTTACGCAAAAATACGTCAAATCTGTCTTTTGTTAAACTTTATTTCCGCACATGTCGTTAGCTTGATTTTTGTACTTGTATTACCTTGAGCCTATTGAACAGCTATTGAAATGAGTTTGTGTTGTGTGTAACTTTGGGTTGATTGAGGAAAATAATGAAGCCGTAAATGGCTGAAAAATTAGGTAAATACAAAGGGCGTGCTGCCCAAATTTACACTCGAGGACTAGAGAAATATACTTGCGACTTGAGTAAGGGTTAAGAGTGATTATTACTTGAACCATCTAGGATATTTGCGTCTTCTTTTACCAAGGTATATAAGTAAGGACTTGGCCGAACTTGTACCCATGAGAAATAAAATAATGACTGCTCGGAGTACGTTTTCCTTGTACTTTCGACTCAAATGGCATTTCCAAGTATAAATGTTACAAAGTTATATAGTTTGAAAAGCGAGCGAGTGTTTCACGAATATTCTCCAAGTGACTTTCCATTTCTTGATTCTTATTGAACGAAACGTCTACGTTTCGAACCTTAGTCGATTTTTAAAGTTCTGAAACAAAGTTTTATCGCAGATTTGGACTCCGAACCCGGAGTATAACCCAGACGTGATTACTAGGGGCACTTCATTTTGGTGAGTGCTTCCAAATACCTAATTGAACTGGACACTTGTTTCCAATACTTGATCAATATGATTAAATGATATATGATTGGTTTGATCGGGCAAGAGTGTACTTTATCGCACTTGCCCTTATTTGATATATACTTGTTTATTGTTGAAATTGATCTGATATACTTGTTTATGTTGTGTGCACTTCCTGGAATTCCAGAAACCCTGCAGCAAGTTACTCGAGTCGAGCCAGCAAGGGTTTGGTCGATTGGATAACGAACCCTGGGTCTCATGTTTGTCGAGTGAAGTGATATCTCCTCGACTAATCGGTATACTCGAGTATTACCACCCGTGTTTATTGAGGATTTTGGGCCCAGTAGGGGGTTTGAATGGTGGACGGAGAGTAGTGTAAGTGGTGTTCTACTGGATTGGTTACTTACTTGAAAGTTGACGGAGTGTCAACTATTACGTGATCAAACTCCTGGTGATGCATTGGGAATTTGGCTCCTGAGAGCCATTCGTATCCTTATACTTTGAGATGATTGTTACTTGTAGTGTTATTGTTCAAGTAGAGTTATTGTTTCTTTTAAAACTTTACACTCGCTCATTTTGAGATTGCTACTCGAAGTGTTATTGCTCACTTTTATGAACTTTTCATGCTCGTTACTTTGCTATATCAAAAACTTGTACTTATAAATAATGGTCAATTTGCTATTTGGAACCTCACTGGGCTTTTAGCTCATTCCACGCCATTTGTTTTCCTTACAGGGGTACGAGCGAGGCGTGAGATATGTAAAGACTAGCGTAGCCTAGTTGTTTTTTACTTTTGATTTGTACTCGCGCTATTGCTTGATTAGGATGACTGTACTTGGATTGTATACACTTTGAACCCGTTTGGGGTATATAGAGGCTTTGTATTTTGACTATGCATCGATATAAATTGTAAGTATGAATTGTGATGTTATTTTTTGTCGATGGATGTATGCACGTGATACGAGTGAGTGAGTCCTAGCGAGAGTTGGGCAGGCGACTCGCCGAACCCTAGGGTACGCCTTGGGGGGAGGTGGGGTCGTCACACTTTTAGACTAAAAAAATCGAAAAAACTTAATTAACCAACCTTTTCAAACCATTAACTAATCACAATTATCCATCTTAACAACAATATATGTACAAAATTTAGCATTTTAATTCGATTTTCCATTTAAGCATTTTTTTCAAACACTTGGCATGCATACACAAAAATTACTTCCTTTTCCTTAATCCGGTTTATGTCCTATCCCAAATCTTCAACAACATAACAATAATAATGAAACCAGCGAAAGAAAGAGACAAATAAGCAGCAAAACATGCATTTAATCTAATTAATTAAGAAAAGGAAAAGCTGGAAAAAAAAGAAAAAAAAAATACCTCAATGAAGGTTGTAGTCCCTTAGCTAAAGTTTTGATGAAATTCCAAGCTTCAATTGTCCAACCAGTAGCCGCCCCTTCATTTTTTTTTTTTATGTTGTGTGAGTGTGTTGGGAGAAAAGAGAGGGAACCAAGTGTGAGTTGGGGAGTTTTTCTTTTTTGTGTGTAGTGGAAATGTGCTGAGAGATAGTTTTGTGAGAGTGTGAGATGGTGGAAAAATTGAGAGGGGAAGGGGGAAAGGAGATCCGAGAGGGAGAGGGAATTCAAGGGAAGAGTTGTTGTCTTGGGAATTTTTTGGGAGAAAAAAAGAAAGAGAAAGAGCTGAGAGGGGGAAAGTGAGGTTGGGAGGAAAAGTGGAAGTTTTTTCCTATTGTGTTGTGTTGCTGAGAGGAAAGAAGGAAGAGACCGAGAGAGAGAAGAGTTGGTGGGAGATTAGGTTGATAAAATGATGGATTTTTTTACCAAATGACAAGAAAGATCAATGAAAAAAATTGAGTGTAACAATAGGTTAATAGTGTATTTGGTAAAAGGGAAATGATTAGGGGGTGATTTTTCTTCTTTTTTTCTATTTTTCTTTTCTTAACATAAACCTACAAAAATGAGAGAAAAGAAAAAATTAAATTAAATTAAAATACAAGAAAATAAATAACTCATTAAAATTGACAAAAATTTGGTATCTACAGTTGTCTAGCAAGGTTCTGAAAGCAAAGTATTTTCCAAATAGCAGCATACAGGAATGTAAAGTGGCAAAGAATGCTTCCTGGTTCTAGCAAAGTATAATGAGCAGCAGAGAAAACCTATGGTGGGGAGTGAGGAGGAGAATAGGCAATGGAAGAAAGACCAAAATCTGGGAAGACCAATGGCTACCTAACAACCAACGGAAGCCAAAAACGCCTAAACCAGTAAACGACCAGATTAATAAAGTGGCTGACAGGATAGTGGATTACAGATGGAACAGACCCCTCATCTTTAAGAGGTTTTGCAAGGACAACATACTGAAAGTTCCAATTAGCATCATAGGAAGAGAAGATAGTACATTCTAGATAGGAAACCAGACTGGAAAATACACAGTGCAATCAGGATACAAATATGCAATGGAAAGGAGAGAGGCTGAAACAAGAAAGATGGAAAGGGAAGCTGAACCTAGCTACAATTCAATAAACTAGCGTGTGTGGAAGGTGTTATGGAACTTAAACATCAGCCACAAGATTAAATTGTTCACCTGGAAAGGACTAAGAGAAGCAGTTCCTATCAAGGAGCTGATATGGAGAAGGGTAAAAGCTAGAGATCCAATATGCTCAGGCTGTGGTGAGGAGATGGAAACACTAGAACATATGCGGCTAAACTGCAGGAAAGTCAAAGACATTTGGAAACTGGTTCCAGTACAATGGGATGGAATTGAAAACCTGACATGAAATTTCAAAAACTGGTGGACAGCTATAACTGAAGCTAGATTCAAAGTCCAAGGAACTGACCACATAAGCCTCACGGCCTATATCTTGTGGCAAATTTGGAAGGGTAGGAATTCAACAACAAGATACAGGATCCAGCTTCAGTTGTTAACAAAGCCTACACTGCCTGGAGGGAATTTAAAAATGCAGTAGAGAAAGCTAAGAGTTGTAGCATAGGTAAAACATCAATGCCTCGGCAACACAGCAACCAAGATGAAATGCAAAATGTAGAAGCTACACCGGGAGGAGAACATCTTAGGATTGCTGTGCACTGGGACAAGGAAAGGAAAGTTGTTGGATATGGTATTGTGGCAAAGGATGAAAGGATGCAAGACCTAATGGGATGGGCAATGAGAGAAAGAGCAAGTGGAAATCAACTTCAACATTTTGTTGAAGGGATCAAGCTAGCACTAGTCAAAGCAGCAGAACAGGGATGGAGACCAATAAACATTGGAGTTCCTGAAAAAAATCTGCTGCAGCAAATCCAACGGAAAAAGTCAATAGATGGATGGACAATTACAGTAATACAGGATATCAAAGAGCTGAGTAGTCTGTTTTACAAATGCTCCTTTTGCCTAGAAATAGTAAATAGGACTGATCTAAGTGTTCAATTTAGTACTCAAGCACTGAGCAATCATCAAGATGTAGAATGGGTCAATCCCAATCTGCTGTGCTAATAGCACAATGTAAGTATCGAGTCATTGCTCGCAGTGTATATGCTTTTGGTAAATCAATACAATTCTATCGGTTCGGCAATATATATATATATATAGTGCACATAACATTTATCTACAATAGAAGACAATGGTCGGCATCATTACCTTTGTCAGTCTCTACCATATTATTGCACCCATTGGCTTGCCTTGCTACTGCCTGTTCAGATGCCATACATAGCCTCAATAGAAACCAATTTGTGGCAATATTGATATTAGCTCTAATTTTGTTTCCAAAAACTTATGTGTTGCTTTGCCACCATTAAAATGGGTGGCCTTCATAGTAATCGACCTCATATTGTCGTCTGTCCTGTACGTCGTAACCCTAATTTGCAAATCCAATCTCCTACATATAGACAATATTATTCGTCACTAGGTTTATCTTCACATCCATTCAAGTGAGATATGTAATTTGATGCCTTTTCCTCCCCCAGTATTAGTTTTCCCGATTTTGGTTTGAAATTTAGGGTAAATTCAACTTCCCAATTCAAATTACAAATTTTTAACATCCTATTAGGTCCAAACATTGCTTGTTTGACAATTATTGTGATTTTTTATTTTTCTTTGCGGAACCATCCAACCAAAACATGGTCGTTTTAGTCCCTCCTTGGCAACGGGTGACGTGGCCTCCTCTACCCAGAGACAATTGGTCAGGGACAGTCGGTCTGATTACTCACCCGAACAAGTAAATGGTAATGGAATGTCCTTTTTTTTCATATTAGATCAAATATCCTTTTTGCAGTTCTCCAATCAGTGAATTTTTTTTTTTTTTTGCAGTATGACTAACTACTAAAAGGTGTCAGTAATTGTATATTTTTTCAACCAACTGTAATAGGTAGAAGATGAAATTAAACTTTGCCATCCATAAGATTAATAATTCTATGAGTGCATAACCATTGAGTCGGCTCAATACGTTGCTAAATTTAGGATTCAAATCTTGTACCTATCAGTTAGAGACAGAAGGATATGGAGAGTAGTGAAAGGGTTAAAAAAAAAGAATAATGAAAAAAACTCTATGAGTGCATGGGTTTCGGATTCTAAAACCATTTCTTAAAAGGTTGCAATCCTTTGTCTATATTTTCCGGTTAGCCAACTAAAAGAGTATCCCACGACGTACTACTACACTTCTTGAAATTTTATGTAGCAATGGAACTAACTGGAGCCCTTTATGTGCATCGGTTTCACGATGTACTACTACACTTCTATTAGTTTTGGAACTTTGGCATCCATGGATTAATAACTTTTTGAGTGCATAACAACTGGGTCGACCTTGTGATCAGAGAATGACAATTAAAATCTTTTCATTGACAAGTTTGGAGTTCAAATATTATGCATGACATTTTGGGTGGAAGGTAAAAAAAAAGAATAATGAAAAAAAAAACTCTATGAGTGCATCGGTTTCTGATTCTAAAACCATTTCTCGAAAGTTGCAATCCTTTGTTTGTATTTTTCTATCAGCCAACTAAAGTGTATCTCACGACATGCTAACGCACTTCTAGAAATTTCGTATAGAAATGGAATCAAATGGAGCCCTTATATATTCACTTGAAATTTTTCTCATTACTCCTGCTGCAGCCACTAGACTTGTCAAATAGTTATTCCAAACCGACATAAAATTTTCTTTGTATCAACTAATGACTGTTGAAACTGTCATATATTGTCTATTTTCGTGAAAACTTTATTCCTTGATACATTTTCTAACCACCATTTTTTCTCATTTATCATATTATTATAATATATTTTTCTACAAAAGAAACTCCCAAAACTCAAAAAAATTTAGGGTTAATTACAATTAATTCCCTTAAGATATATTTCATTTCTCACTTTACCCTCTAAACTTTAATTTTGCTCACTTAACCCCCTATAGGACAAAATTATCCTTCCATTATTTTGACTTTTTATTTACCTTTTCTCATCTCTTTTATTTCTTTTTCTCTTTTTTCTCTCTTTCATCCTTCCCAATAAAAAACTTCATCTCAATGGAAATTTTTATTTTGAGTTTGTAATTATATTTCTGGGTGAAGTTAAAAGGTATCAAAAACTAATTTTGATTGTTTGTATGACGCCAAGTGTCACAAATTTCAATTGATGATCAGGTCACAATTTCATCTTATGATATTTTCTTGAGAATAAAATGAGAAACTAGAAAGGAAAGAGGAAAAATCAAAATTAAAATAATTGAAAGGCTAAAAAAATTGTATTTTACGAAAGTGATTTGAATTTTTTTTTAATCATTTAAGGAGAAAATAGATCTCTGCAATTTCTCTTTTTTAATTTCAATCATTAAGATGAAAATTTTTGTGAGAAAGAGGAAGAATTAAAGAAAGAAGAAAGAGGCAAAGAAAATAAAAGAGCACAAAAGGGGAAAGGAAAAAAATTAAAAAGAAAAATAAGATTAGAATAATAGAGGGACAATTTTGTCCAATGGGGGATAAAGTGTGACAAAAAAATGATTAGGGGATAAAATGAGAAATAAGGTATACTTAAGGGGATTAATTGTGATTAATCCAAAAATTTATAATACAAATGGGCTAGGGTAGATAAAACTAGGCAACACAAGGCCTTTAACTTCCAATGTGGGACACATGAAGGCCTGTTTGGAACCTGAGTTTTTTGGGAATTTGTTTAAAATTTTACTATAGTGTACTGTAGAAGTTTTTGTAAGGTGAAAAATTTTGTAGAAGTTTTTGTATGGTGAAAAACTTTTTTTCCTTTTCTTTTTTTTTTTTTTTCTTTCTTCTTTTTTTTTTCTTTTCTTTTTCTTTTTTCTTTTCTTCTTCTTCTTCTCTTCTTCTTCCCCGTTACCTCCGCCACCCCAGCAGCAACTCCACCAATGCCACCTCCCGCCACCCCTCTCCTCCCTTTCCCCTTCTCCTCCCCTCCCCCTGCCACCCCCCTCTGCGCCTTATCCCTCTGCCCCGCCACCCCCTCTGCCCCCCTTCCCCTCTCCCGCCACCACCTCTGCCCCGCCTTTCCCCTTAGCCCGCCACCCCTTGTCCCTGTTCCCCTTCCCGCTTCTCACCATCTTTCTTTTCTTTCTTTTTTTTCACAAAGAGGTGGGGAGGAAATGGGGGAGAGCAGAGAGAAAAAAAAAAAGACAAGAGGGGAGGATGGCAGGGGAAGTAGAGGGGGAGAGGGAAAAAAAGGGGAAAAAAAAAGAAGACCGGCACCGGCACCGGAAATTGGCGCCGGAACCGGCGACGGAGGTGGTGGTGGGGGAGGAAGAAGAAGAAAAGGGGAAGGGAATTTTTTTTTTTTGTGTTTTGGATATTTTAAGTGTGTAGATAAAAAATTTTGGAAAGTTTTTTGGGGTTTCTGTAGCAAAAGTTGTTAAAAAACTAATAGCTAAAAAACTTGGTAAAAAATTAGGATGCCAAACAGGCCCTGAAACTAAAGGACTGACAATAGTTCAGACGTCGCAACAATGGGCCACCTATTCTAAAATATAGCCTACATTTGTTGGCCATTCCCCTGCATGAAATAAATTCAAGGACTTCGGCTTATGTTGTGATTCAGCAGCACGCATTGATGGTTTTTGACTTTTTGTTTCTAAGAACTGTTGGGAAATTATTGCTCACAATATGTTTTCGGCTTATGTTGTGATTCAGCAGCACGTATTGATGGTTTTTGACTTTTTGTTTCTAAGAACTGTTGGGAAATTATTGCTCAATATGTTTTAGATGCTTCTTTGAAAGTACACAATTTTTTTCCTTGCGTTCTGGGTAAATGGAAACCAGACAAAGTTGGTGGAAATACTGAGGAGCATCTTATCAAAACATAAGAAAAGAAGCACCAGAAAATTTACAGCGTTAGATTTGAAGCCAAAATAAGACGGAGAGAATTGTAGGTCAAAAATGCATATACCATTGTCATGCTCATAGCTAAACAAATTCTTAAGAAGAAAATAATATTTCGTTTGTATCATAAATATATTTTTCAACTCACCATTTTATATTTCCAATCACTTTTTTATGTCACATACATTAAATTACAAAAAATGCTACCGTAATTATTTCAAATAATACTCTATCCAAACAATAATTATACACAGGATAAAATCAAGCCCATTTGGCTAAGAGAGACATACAACCAGCACCAAAAAGAAGGGATACATTTGCCCCCATTAGAAGCTTTCCATTGTTTTGCATCTTTGGATTCATGAAATCTGCAGACAGGAGGTCCACCAGTGCCATGTATATTAGGATCCCTGCTGATGCTGAATCAAAAATTCCTTGCACTATGAGAGCCTTTGGGCTGTTCTCATTGTAGACATTTGCTATTCCAATCCCTATTGCGATGCCAGCAGGTGTTGTGAGCGAGAAGAAAATAGCCATGATTGTTATTGCTCGAGCATTGAATTTCGCCTGAAGATGCCAAGTAGGATACAAGAGATTACATGACTATTCGCCAACCCAAAGACACTTTTGTTCGGCATTACTATTACTACTTCCTTCTAAACTCTCAAGAATTAGAGGTCTAGAGTTTAAATTCCCCTATTCCCTCCTCGCTTTTTAAGTCTCACCCTTTCCTACTAGAAAATATTTGTTAAAAAAATACTTCTATTTCCTTCCAAAAATTAAGATGATGTAGTCCATCTTTACACCACGGAAGGAAGGAAATGAACCAACCAAACCATGCAAATCAAATGAATGCATATCCATAATAAGTTGCATTCCTATTAGAAAATATATGTACTTTTCTTGTTCTATTTTTTGATTTTCTTTTTGACAATATTTCATACAATAAAACAACAAAATGATTAGATGAATAAAACTAAGAAATAAGAATAACAAGTTAGATGGTCATACGGCCAAAATTAACTACTCGTACACAATTAATAAATACCCACTATTTATTGTATTTGGTTAGAATACAGAAATGAATGAAACTAAGAGAAATTCAAGCATGGATAGGATATTTTGGAAAGGTGATATGATTTTGACACGACAGCAAGAAAAACTTTAAGAACGGACAACAACGTAAGATGGACGCCAGTTCAAATGTCTAATCCTAACTTACGATGCATGACTTTAAGAAATTTTAAGTCCTGGATTGTATTTTTTGTCGAAAATTACGTCGCTTTTTGTGATTATATTTTTTTATTATTATTTTTTTACATACATCAAATCGCTACAACAGTAATCTTCTCATGAAAAATACAATCTATACGGGGCTAACGTGTCCACGAAGGTCAGTTCATGTCCAAATAAATACATTTTCAGAAAGGGTAAAAAACAAAAAAGTCCCCTGTGGTTAACCTAATACACAGAAAAGCCCCCCATAGTTTCAAAATATACAACACAACCCCTCATGCTTTGAACTAAATTGTAAAGGTGACGGAATCCGTTAAACTTAACGGAAATGGACGAAATGACCAAAATGCACTGATATAATTAAGCAAAAGACAGCTCAAAAAAATCATTTGTTTTATTCTCTAAGTAGAGATAATTGAGGGTTAAGGGGTAGAATAGGTATATTTGATAAAAATTAGGCATAAAAAATTTTTTTTAGGTTCCAATAAGTCATTTCCGTTAAATTTAACGGATTCCGTCACCTTTATAATTTAGTTCAAAGCATGAGGTGTCGTATTGTATATTTTGAAACCATAGGGGACTTTTCTGTGTATTAGACTTACCACAGGGGGCTTTTTTATTTTTTACCCCTTCAGAAAAGTTAAGTGACAGAAAGAAAAGTAAAAGAGAACAATTTATGGAGGAAGGGACTAATTTGCTCCACATCTTTTTTCAAGAAGTCCACGTCTGAGAATAATCTGAAACCACAGGCGATACAGGAAAGCACACAGGACGACCAGCCTCACTGGCAGGACACATAGCCTAAAATATCTAGTGATTCATATTAAAGTTGTACGCGGACTGGTAGCTTCAATATTAAGCATGCACCTAGGACAAAAAAAGTTTGTTTGATTGGCTCCTACACTCGCAATGTACAGGAAGGGGAAAAATATAGCTCTTGAAAAAAAGAAAATAATAAAGGAAATAACAAAAGTATAATTAGTTGTGATAAAGGATGAGACTTCAAGAATTAATCACCTCCAATTCTTAAATCTCATTCATTTCCTGATTAAAAAGAAAAACTAGTTGTGATGAGATAATTACCTGAGTGATGCATCCGCCTAATCCAACACCCTCGAAAAATTGGTGAAACGTCAAAGCTGCTAGAAGAGGCCTTATTGTTTTGGGACTATCCGATGCACCCATAGCAATGCCAATAATTACAGAATGTACGATGATTCCCAGCTCTAAAACCTATAACAAATTTAAAGGAGCAAAAACCTCATTAGAAGTTAGATTTCCAATTAGGTTTAACCACAATCTGCACCTCCATATTATCATAAATTTGCACCGTAAGTAATGAACTTTAACGATTTGGCAGTTTATATTGTCAATTTATGACATATATTCACTTAAGTTCAAAATCAATAATTCTTTCTATCAATTCATATATAAAAAGACATTACTATCCCTATTGAGTGTTCAATAGCTCCCAGAATTCACTAAGGGCTATAGCAGTTTATCGAAATAGCTACCAGAATTCAGGTTTTTCAATTGATTAAAACATTTTGTGTTACAAATTGAGGTATGAAGTGCTATAATGGAGAGTTTAGCATGCAAACCATAAATCGGTTATAATTCATCAACTGTGAATTTAGCAATTATCTCTTGTAGCAATAATTTCTAGAACCCATAGCTTCTTATTAACGGGTCATCCATGCATAGGATTCCAAACTAAAGAAAAGGAGCAAAAAAACTCAACTGATAAATGATAATTCATATAAACAGCATGAGGAACGATAGACAACTCGAACTCCATAGTTTCTATAGGAGGGAGAAAATAAATGGTCTTGTCCAAGTGACTAAATTGTTGAAGGCCAAATTTATCTTAAACCTTTCAGCTGTCACTACTATGTCTAGGTTTCTTCACATGGAAATTTAAATTTCTGATCAAAAAAATATTCTAGAGTTAATAAAGAATTTAAAAAATTACTTCTAAATCTCTGTTTCTTAAATCCAACTTCCTCTTTGCTAGAAAAAAAAAATTACCTGCGATATCACACGATACCGAAGCTGCGTAGAAAGGGTATCCCCGTCCATGGATAACGAGGTATGTGCATGACCATGTGTGGCATGTGTATGAAGAGGAAGCACTCCAGAAAGATTACTCTCTCCATTACGATCTCCTTCCTCTGCTACAGCTTGAATGCCCTTATTGCCAGCCATTTTTTTATAATGAGAAGTTGCATACACATCAACCATAAGTGTACCGATCGAAGCAAGCATTGCTACGAAGCCGGTAAACGGAAATTTTCCCCAAGGGTTGTCGGGAAGGCATGGAGAAGTCAAGCTCTCGAAAGCATCAGGGAGGACGTGAATGAACCCTGTTGCCAGGATTACGCCCGCAGCAAAAGCTTTGATGACGAAGAAGAGATTGTTTTCAGGGCTTAAAGATGGTATCTTCTTGCCCCAAACTGGCAGAAGGACGCCAATGAAGCTAGCAACCAAGATTGAAGCTATTGCTCCTGATTTGTACTTGAGGGCTAAACTCCTGTTTCTGTCATCGTCGTCGTCATCACAGGTGCAATCTCCTAAAACTATGGCGGGAAAGAGCACTATAATAAGCACCAAAATGAGGAACTTTTGATTCGCCGCCATATTGGTTCTGAAAATTGAAAAGACACACTAACACCGATTGAGGTTTCTTTATTTATGCAAGAAGATTGGAGCTACACGTATTTGTAGTTTATTATGTCTACAAATTAGGAAGAAAAGAGAGAAGCCCTGGGAGTCAAAGCTGGAAGAGAATTTTAAATTTAATACTATTTGCTTGGAATTTCGGTTGAGGGTCCAAATGAATTAAGAATTGTAAACAAAACAAAAAGAAAATGATGTTTAGATAGCGAAATAAGTGCAAAGCAAGACTTAGAATTACCCTTTGGTTTCGGTCAAAGCAAATGGAGAAGTGAAGACATGATGAGGCCATCGGGGCATGTGGTTTGAACAATAAATGCGAGAAAATTCAGAAGTTGACGGCTATTAATTGGGAAATGGATACAAAAAGTGCAAGATAAACCAGTTTGATTAAGAGGGATTCCACAGAATTAAGTTGGGAATGTCGACATAGCTCGGGAGAAGCAAGTCAACTGGTTCGCAAAGTCTCTGGCTTTTTTGCTAGGAAACTTAGCGTGTTGCCAACACGAGTTGTTATCTTTTTAGTTTGTACAAGGAATGGTAGCCACTTGGCACTTCCAAGATTCAATTCGGACAACAAAGCAAAAATCAAAATGTGTAATCATATAATGAAAGTTGCGTAATTCTGATGCAATTATGGCGTATTGTTTCAAATAAATATGAAGCTATATTTTATACTAAATTAAAAAAATTATTACATAGCTGTATTGTTCAGGTACATAGTATAAAATTTTATTCAAAAAAATTGTATCGTTTGGGATGTAATATAAAAAATTATTTACAAGCTTTTACTATTGGGGAATAGTGACACTGGCAAAATCTTGGTTGAATTTGTATTCATGTTATTCTCTTTAGTTGTAATCTTATTGGACCAATATGATCGATTATCCAACAAAAGGTAATCTGTATGGAAGGGTTCTTTTATTTTATTTTATTTTTTTTGGTGTTAAAGTCACTCTCTTTATGCTGCTTGTACTTGATCCATCCTTTTCTTTCTTGAGATGTTCGAGGAAAAATGGGCCATCATTAAACCCAAAAACCTTTAAGCATTCAATTTGGACTTAGTTTCTAAGATTTTGAATTGTAAGATCTATAAATCAGTTGGCAACTTTGTGTCTTTGTAGCTGAATAGAATGTCAATTACTATTACCATCCCATAATTTGTTATATTCGTCACTTTTTCTTGTCCCAAATTAGTTGTTATCTTACAAAGCCAACTTACTTTTTTCAATGAACATTTATCTATATTCTTTGTATGATCCACCATTTATTCCTTGCAATTATCAATATATTAAATAAAAGATGGTTCGCTACTAAAAATATTAAAAAAAAAAGTTAAAATTTTCTTTGGTATTAATACCACTATACATAAATTGCATGCTTTTCAAAAATAAAAAATTTATGATACGGAAGGAGTACTTTTTTAATACGATTTCTTTCACTTTATGCATTTTATACTTGAAAATACTCCAAATAAAGGCTTCAATTATGTGGTTCTTTTTTGAGATTTTTTTAAAAAATTACTATAGCATTTTTTCAATGAAATATGTATGCAAGATTTTAAAAATTACTACAGAACGCAGCCATTTGAAGTTTTCGAGATATAATATTCCTCAAGATGTTTTCACCCAAATGATTAATGGTCAAATTAGGTTGGTAGCTGGGTCTTCTAACGGATGATTACCTTCACGTATGAATGTGAGTTGGCAATTTAAAAATCGTGTTTTAGTCCAAAGTTTGACGTTTCAAAGCAATTTCTAAGACGTGGGTTCCACTTTCCGGTAGTCTATAGATTCCTTTTTTTATATATATAAAATATAAAAAATTTATTAAAATATGCACCAACGTCAGAAATTACATCATTAAACATACATAAATATTAAAAAATATATCTGAAGAAAAAATACTCCTTATGTCAAGAACAATAAAATTACATTACAAAGTTCCAAATTTAAAAAATGAGATAAAATAATTGTAATTCCATGAACATCTGTGCATGCTTTCAATTGCTAGATTTGCCAATTACCTGCTTTAAGTCCAGATATTACGGTGAAATCTACCGAATAAATCTAAGAAATTCCAGATTTGATAATAAAAATTTGAAAAAATTCAGATCTAATAAAAAAAATTATCAAAAAACTCTCACTAAAAATCCCAAGAGATAATAAAACTCTCATTAAAAAATTTAGAAGATAAAAAAACTCATACTAGGCAACCCTAAGGAGAGAAGAAATTTTCACTAGAAAATTTTAGGAGAAATTTTATTCACATAAATTAAAAGAAATTATAGAGAGAGTTTCTCCCACAGAGAAAGATCAGCAAAATCTGGTTTGATTTCTCTCCCAGAGAGTTTTTTTCGAAGAGGAGGAAAGAACGGTGGTCCATAGATTCTACATACTAAAGATAGATAGGGATTTGACAAAGAAGAAAGAAGAACCAGACGTGTAGAACGAAGAAGACAAAAATTCTACTTTACTTTTTTTAAGCGAAGACTTTACCGACAGTTTTAGAAGTCTATTGTCAAGTTGGAACAAAAATGTCAATTATTGCTCACAGAAGTTTGATCGAACGCTTGCAAATCCATATAATTTCATGTGAACATGAAAAGTCTCTTGTTTTGTGCTTTCACACGTGGGAGTCTTTGGATAGCATAAATATCTCAAATAATATTTGGATTGTATCATAAATACATTTTTCAATTCAATTTTTTATATTTTCAATTACCTTTTTATCTCATATACATCGCATCATAAAAAATATTACAGTAATTATTTCAAATAATACTCTATCCAAACCTCTCCAACTATTTTTGGCTTGTTTTTGTAGCTCTGTACACACACACAATTATCTAATGTGAAAAACAATTGGGATGTGTTTACACATTAAACTAGATATTTTGGAACTGTACTGGTGGCGCACCTAATTCTCGGGCGCCACCACTAATTGTGAGCAGTGTCAATCTGATTAATTAATTTCATTGATATAACGCACTTATCGACCACTCTGGGTACCTAATTATTTATGCCAGGCATGTGCAAAGTCTTGTTTATAGAGATCGTCTTAGATCGATATGATAATAATGACGACTTATCCTCCTGATCATATTCAAAAGAGAACATATTTAACAAGTTATTACTGTGTAAGTAGGATCTGCAGCCCTGAAACTGCAGATGCAATAGCAAGTTTGACGGTCAACATTGGCTCATTCAAATTCCGGCTGATCTGAACTGGTAATTTAAAACTTATTAAAATTCATTCGAATTTTAAATTAACATTCAAGAACAATCTCAATTTGATTGCAACTGTAGAGATCCAGATCCTAACTAATTGCTTTAGAATAGTTGACTATCATGAAGAATTTTAAAACTCATCTTAAGTATAGATCAAAAGACCTGCATTCTTATTTAGGATTTTTTCAAAATTTTATATGATTTTGTAGATCTAAATCCTAATATGTATATGATTTTGTAGTACAACTCCAGATCCTATGCCTATGATCTCGTAGTACAATTTGAATTCATTCCAATAAGATTGGCCCGACCACCCTGGTACTTAGTCGGATAAGAAGATTTCTGATTGATTTGGGAAGTTCTTGTAGCGTACAACCCTTTTAACAAACCGACTTTTGCGGATGACAAAAGCACAAGTGGTAAAACAACTTGCTTAGTGTGTCCAAAGCCAACCAGCATTTAGTACTTGTTCTCTCCTTCCATTAAACAAAAAAAAAAAAGTGCTTGCTCTTTTCCTCGAAGCTCACAAGAACGCAAGCGACAAGAATAGAGGACTTGTAGTTGGTAAGCATTGGCGTCAACGGTCAACCAAGAACGGTGGCTGGGTTCACTCATTATTATATTTGCCTGTTTCATCATTTCATGACAGTCCGAAGTCTCTAAGGGTCTAAAGCATCTTGGAGTGTTGAAGAACCCGAAGATTGAAGCATCGCTTGTTTTCAGTTGATTTTGATTTTGTTAAAGCTGATTTTATAAAATTAATTCTTAAAAGTCAGATTTTTCAGAATAGCTCATTTGTTTTCATTTACTGTCAACAAAGCCATTTTATTAAGTTAAAAAGATGACCGTGTTACCCTTATATGCTACATAGATGAATTTTTTGTGCTAATTAAAATTTTTTTTATGTAATTAATTACTTTTTCTTATGAAGATTAAATGATGGATGAGAAAATCAAGGAAAACATAGATAAATCTAGAAATGATATGAGCAAAGGAGGAAACTAGAAGACCATAAAAAGTTCTCTAATATTTAGGTAATTTTCTAATTATATAGAAATTTGAAGTGTAATTTTGCCTATATGAAAAAGTGAATCAGAATCTAAAAACACCTCAAGATTTGCTTCTGATTTTCAACTTTTTGTGTTCAAAAAATCTAAAATCAGCTGAAAACATAACAAAATATATTTTAACAAATCGAAAGCTAAAATTATGTTTCCAAAATCATTTTAGAACAAGCCTTTTATATATATACACACTCACACACATACATATAAACATAAATATACCGCCTGTTTTGGCTGCACAGTGCATTTTATTCACTACAAAATCAATTTTCATATGGGCTATTGCCCAAGGAAGCCACTTTTTTTTTGTTGGTCAACGTAGTTTTGGAATATCATCTTTATCAACTCTGTCATTGACCATTTGGCCTCGAGGTAGTGGCGAGACGTATGGAAGTGGGGCAGCGTTATTGTAACATACAATAGCTTTTTTTTAAATACGTAAAGTATATATTAATAAAGAATAATATTTATAGAGATTATTAAATTAGGATTAATTTGAATTATCAACATTATGCACTAAGCCACACGAGTGGAGTTGCTAACAAGGGCCCATAAAGATTAGATATTTTTAGGAGTTTTTGAAAAACTTTATTGTAGCATTATATTTAAAACAATTTCAACTATAAATGATCCATTTAAATTATGCATTCCCTAAGATGTATTTTGGATATTTTTTAAATTTAAAATTTTATTAAGATATTTTTTAAATTTATTAAAAATTTCTTACTATCACCACCTCCCTCCTCCTTTCTCCCTCCCCTTCTTCAGTACAAAAATATTAATTTTTGGTGACAATCAAGTGTTGTCATAGAAAGTAAGGAATTTCGTTTGCAAAAGTTTTCTTGACGACACATCTTAAGGAATTTCGTTAGCAATGAATGGTCCAGTCGCCTATTTGCCATCGGGGAAAGTTATGGTGACCAACGATGGCTTTGATGGCAGAGGTGTGCACTCCGTACAATTTCGATTATTGATTTTTTTGATTATTTCACTTGTAAAACTCTAAACCATTTTCAATTTCGAATTGAGAATAACCGAATTCAGTCGGTTACCGAATTGAATTCAGAAACAGTCATGAAATTGGTTATAACCTAATTGAATAGTAATTTCCATATAATTAAAATGGAACTCATTTCTATAGTTGTAGACACTTAGTCACATATAATTTACTAATTATGTGTTGCATTACGGTTACATTTATTCTTATTTTTTATAGGATTAATCTTTTCTACACTGACAGTACATATACTGTCAACATTGGATGAATGACAACTATGCAAAATTTGAATTTAAAATTTAACTTTTACACATATGTCATGAATCAAACGGTGATAGTGTATACAATATCAGTGTATATAAGATTTACTTTTTTTTATATAGGTTAAATGCTTAATCTACCAAAAACTTGATTGCTTTCAATGGTGAATGCTAATACGCTAATATGTTAACATGTAATTTATATATATTTGTTTAGACTTTTAATCATAGTACTTAGTTATCTACGTTTAAATAAGATTAGTAATTAGAGAATATTAATCCACATATTATATATGTAATGTAATTTTAGAGTATACTAATACTTGCAAGTTAAAAGTTACACATTCAAATATTTAATAATCCAAACATGAATAATGAACCAATGTGTAAATTCTAATTATTAATTATGTGTAATATTTAGTACTATACTTATACTTATTTTCTAATTCTAATTATGTATAAAAGGATAAGTATTATGGTTATGTATTAATGTATATTTGTATTATTATAATCATATAACAAATACTAAAATAGTATATTGTACATCATTATAGATTTTTATTGTTATAGGTACATGATATATGCTATCTATTATTAATAGCCTTTACCTATATAATATATTAATACCATATAGCATTTACCTATATATTGGCTAATTTTATAAACTAATTTAGTATTCGAATGCGGTAATATGGTACCCTACTGAATTTGAATTCAAAATCGGTTACCAAATTGAAAATCTCATTACCTATTTCATACCACATTAGAATTCGATGAATTTAATAAATACCGCTTTGGTATCAAATTACTGAATACCCAATTTCAAATTATCAAATTGAATTTGAAATCGGGTACGAATTCAATATATTCTGAATTTGTTCGCCCCTACTTGATTGTCATGGAAAAGCAACTTTTCCGGACGACATGATCGCCATGAAAACTGCTACCAAAAGTACTAACCGAAGGATTTTTCCTCACAATATTGGTATTACGAATAGGACTGCAAATGAATTAAATTACTCGTACAAAAGAATCGAATTGCTTGCAAGCTGATTGTGAGCAACTCAAGTCAAAGCACGACTTGAACTCGATCAACATCGAGCTCGAGTCGAGTTCAAGTTGATTAAGTCGAACTTGAGTTCAAAAATACTTAGGTCCTGTTTGATAACTAATTTAGCACTTAAACTTAATGGATTCAGATTTTAACATATTCAAACAGTTTGATAACCAAAAATTGAACATCTGAATTAATTAAATGACACTAAATTTTCTAGGTAAAATTTACTCCCAAAATTAAGTGATAAACGATTCACTTATTACTGAATGTGATATGCACTCAAATATATTATATTTAATACTTAACAATTCAATAATTTAATGGATTCAGACTTCAATTTTATCAAATGCACCCTTAATTCATTAGCTCGCGAGTCATCTTGGTTTTATATATTTTATTTTTTATTTTTTATTTTAATGGTGAAATTATATATATCTCTAATGTTTTATTATTTGTTAAGAATAATCATTATTTTTATTTATTTTTTAAAAAATTAAAAAATTTATTTTTTATTTTTTAAGTTCGACTCGAATTGAATTTGAGTCGAACTCGTCCTGTAGCTCGACAATGAGAGCTTGTCAAGCTATTGTCGAGTTTGAACTTGATAAAATTAAATCATGGTTCGATTTGATTAGGTTAAAGTTCGACTCGACTCAACTTGTTTGCAACCTCATGAAAGACTATATTTCTTTTTTAAAAAAATACTGCAACATTTTTAGTGGATTGGTAATCATGATTGTCTTGAATGCTCTATCGCATACAAGAAAAAATCACCATCAACTCTAACAAATGCTTAAGAATTGCTAGAAAAATCATCTCCAACAAAAATTATTGCCAATGCTATCAATACAATGTTAAATGAAGGTTTAAGATACATTAAAATCACCAAATTGATGTTCAATCCCTGGCCTAAGGATGATAACAGCTAGAGAATTAATTTATGCAATAAGCTCTATTCAAATAGGAAAGGGAAAATTTCAAAAACCTCCCTTGAGGTTTTTAACAATTTCATTTAGCTTTCTCGAGATTTTAAAAATTACACATACCTCCCTTTTTATTTAAAATGACAATACTACTCTTAAATATTTTAATAAAATTCCCTTGTTTGGTATGCTTATACTTAGAATGACTTTTAAAATTATTTTTTCATTCTTTTTCCTTCTTATTCCCTTTTTTTAATTTTTTACCGGTAAAACTGTAGAACTATCACTATTACTTCTAGTTTCTATTGTAAACAAATGTCAAACTAATGATTTTTTGATGAGTTGACTTATATGTAATCCAATGTTTTTTTGTTTTCTAACTTTTGGTATTAAAATTAACAATAAATATAAAATGGCCTAAAATCACTACTAAATTATAATAATCCCACTACTTGAAAAATTCATAAACTCTAAATGAATTATTTTAACATTTTCTTTTCTATCTTATAAATCTAAATCCATAATCAAATACCATCAAATGTATCTAGTCATGGTGATAAAATTATTATTATAATTATTTATCAAATAATAGATAGAGACATGAAAATTTTGACACCTTTTCTTTATAATTATACTAGATAATCTTATAATTGTATAGAAAAATAAATTAAAACTCGTTACACAAGGACATATTTGGATATTCATTTAAAAACTTGACCAAGTCAATATTATTTAAAGGTTTTGATACTAAAACTATCAAAACTGTGACGGCCCCACCTCCCCCTGAGCGTACCCTAGGGTTTAGCGGACCGCCTGCCCAACTCTCGTCAGGACTCACTCACTTGTATCACGTGCATACAACCGTCGACAATAAATAACATCGCAATTCACACTTATAATTTACATCGATGCACAATCAATATACAAAGCCTCTATATACCCAAACTGGTTCAAAGTGTATACAATCCAAGTACAGTCATCCTAATCGAGTGATAGCGCGAGTACAAGTCAAAAGTCAAAAACAACTAGGCTACGCTAGTCTTTACATATCTCACGCCTCGCTCGTACCCCTGTAAGGAAAACAAATAGCATGGAATGAGCTAAAAGTCCAGTGAGGTTCCAAATAGCAAATTGACCATTATTTATAAGTACAAGTTTTCAATATAGCAAAGTAACGAGTATGAAGAGTTCATAAAAATGAGCAATAACACGTCAAGTAGCAATCTCAAAATGAGCGAGCGTAAAAGTTTTTCAGAATAAACAATAATCCAATAAGCAATAATCATTCCAAAGTATAA
This sequence comes from Coffea eugenioides, assembly GCF_003713205.1. Classification (NCBI taxonomy): domain Eukaryota; kingdom Viridiplantae; phylum Streptophyta; class Magnoliopsida; order Gentianales; family Rubiaceae; genus Coffea; species Coffea eugenioides. Next base: position 32,410,656 of record NC_040037.1, read on the forward strand.
GGATACGGAGGGCTCTCAGGAGCCAAATTCCCATTGCATCACCAGGAGTTTGATCACGTAATAGTTGACACTCCGTCAAATTTCAAGTAAGTAACCAATCCAGTAGGACACCACTTACACTACGCTCCGTCCACCATTCAAACCCCCTGCTGGGCCCAAAATCCTCAATAAATTCGGGTGGTAATATTCGAGTATACCGATTAGTCGAGGAGATATCACTCCACTCGACAAACAAGAGACCCAGGGTTCGTTACCCAATCGACCAAGCTCTTGCCAGCTCGACTCGAGTAACTTGCCGCAGGGTTTCTGAAATTTCAGGAAGTGCGTACATCATAAACAAGTATATCAAATCAATTTCAAAAATAAACAAGTATATCAAATAAGGGCAAGTGCGATAAAGTACACTCTTGCCCGATCAAACCAATCATATATCATTTAATCATATTGATCAAGTATTGGAAACAAGTGTCCAGTTCAATCAGGTATTTGGAAGCACTCACCAAAATGAAGTGCCCCTAGTAATCACGTCTAGGTTATACTCCGGGTTCGGAATCCAAATCTGCGATAAAACTTTGTTTCAGAACTTTAGAAATCAACTAAGGTTCGAAACGTAGACATTTCGTTCAATAAGAATCAAGACATGGAAATTCACTTGGAGAATATTCGTAAAACACTCGCTCGCTTTTCAAACTATATAACTTTATAACATTTATACTTGGAAATGCCATTTGAGTCGAAAGTATAAGGAAAACGTATTCCTAGTAGTCATAGTTGTATTTCTCAAGGGTACAAGTTCGGCCAAATCCTTACTTATATATCTCGGTAAAAGAAGACGCAAATATCCTAGATGTTGAAGTAGTAATCACTCTTAACCCTTACTCAAGTCGCAAGTATATTTCTCTAGTCCTTGAGCGTAAATTTGGGCAGCATGCCCTTTGTATTTACCTAATTTTTCAGCCATTTATGGCTTCATTATTTTCCTCAGCCAATCCCAAAGTTATACACAATATAAATTCATCACAATAGCAATTCAATAGGCTCAAGGTAATACGAGCACAAAAATCAAGCTAACGACATGTGCGAAAATGAAGTTTAACAAAAGATAGATTTGACATGATTTTACGTAACGGACACAACGAAGCTACGCTTATCGGATTGGAATAAAATTTGTGCCGTTTCGAAGCTAAGACAAAGGCCTACAATTTTGATGAAAATCACTTAGTCCAATTTCCAGTGTAACCCAGTCAAATTCGCAATTCATAGAACCAAATTCCAACTAACCGGCCAGTTAACCGTACTATCTCCAAATGGCCATATCTCAAGCTACCAAAGTCCGTTTAAGGCGTTCTTAGAGGCGTGAAAAGCTAAGACAAAGTACTACAACTTTCATGTTTTGGAAAATGGCTAAATCTGCACGGATCATGATGAATAGACACGGTCAATTGGATGAACTGTCTAAAACTGATCACTGGATGCATCCTAGGGCAGTGAGGGTATTTTGGTCTTTTCACAGGCTACGTTGCTCCGATTGGGCTGAATTTTGTAGGCAACCATAAAATATCATTCTCTACAACTTTCACATTTTATGCTAAGGCTGGTTCGGTCTCTAACATACTCAAACAGAAACGGGCAGAACTAAACCATAAGAAACCGAAATTCTGGTAATTTGCTCCATTCAAGGTATAACTCTCATTTTAAGCTTGAAATCAGCACTACAACCTCATATACAAGCTTATATATATCATATACCATCCATACAACAAGTATAAGAAGAAAATCATTCAAACCCAAAGCTGAAATTTTACACTACAAAGCTGGAATTGACCAAATCTACTACTAAACCATGAGATCTACCCAACAAACCATAACTTTCACTTGTAAACCATTAAGTAGTACAACCATGAACTAATACCTTCCTTACCTAGTATTGGAGAAGCACAACAGCCTCTAGGAAGCTTGAACCACCAAAACTCTCCACTCCAAGATGGCAATCCACCTTCCTAAGCAACTTTCATGGATTATTTGGTGAATCTATCGGTTAGTTTGCAAGATTGATCAAGAAATCAAGATGGAATGAAGTGTTTCTTTCTCTCCTTTTCTCTCCTCACTCTCACGGCCAAATGTGCAGAAATGAAGAAGAAATGCAGCCCAAGGAAAGATAAGAAAGCAAGAAAAAGGCTTGGTCAAAGTTTAACACATGTCACAATTTGATTGGTGGTCAACATTTTCTTTTCTCTCTCTTTTTTTTTGTCCAACTTTTCGGCTGCTTTATCAGATATTTTGGGGCTGATTTGACTCAATTAATAGCAAGGGTATTAAGGTAATAAAATGGTGTTCAAGTGGTGCACTCACTCGTTAACAAACGGTGCACGTCGGTTCCACCCGTTTTTCCTTAACTCGCACGTACTAGGATTTTTTTTACTTATAATTCACTAACTTATTATTCTCACTTCTAATCTCATATTATTTCTCATCTAAAAGTCACTCTTGCCTACCAAATTTGATCCTCACTCCGCACCGAATAGTCACACTACGGAAAAACGTGAAAAGCCTAATTCGCTCTAACTTGAAAACGAAAAGGGAAAACCTTTACTTTCATGTTCATTTGCACTTATTATGGGGTGATTGGGTGGTAGGGCTATTATAAAATCATAAGTTCCAAATAAAATGGGATTTAAAAAAAAAACGTGAGGGGTTTTACAATTCCATAAATTGAATTTAGGGTTTCGGTTAAAATATGAGAAATTTGAGAAAACAGTCAGTCACAAGTGAAACTAGGGTTTTGATTAGATTTTAGGGTTTCTAACCCAAAGAAATAACTTTAGTTTCTTCTTTAAAACAAAATAATGGTTTAAAATTAAATAAACTAAAGAAACCGTAATATCCTCTTTGAGACTAAACAAAAGATGATCCTAAAAACTGGGGTATCACAAAAATAATATGATATTGGATTCAATAACATTGAGAAAAGGATTGATCAGTTGGCTTTTAACTTTGAAATGATAGTTAGCCAATTAGATAACCTAGTGCATGCTATGTGTAGATAATTCACTGAATGAACATGAAACCAACCCCAGCATGACTAGTAAGTCTTCACACATGATAGTGGATTGTATTTGATGAAAATGATGAACCTAATTGGAGTTATTGTGAGAAAATGTCCACTTTGTTTGTAATATCGTTAAAATGGATTTTGAACCTCAAGACGTATCTATGAATGATTCATTTTTAATCCCTCATGAGGATAATTTAGAAAATACCCAAAACATCTATGTTAGATCTTCTTTGGTGAGTTTTCAAGTAATGCACAAATAAGGTAATAGCTATGAAACACTTAGGACATGTAAATCACTTCCAACTTTCATATTATTTGGAGATATAGCTCTTGAAATGGAGCCACTATTCGTTGATCCACTACGTTCTAAAATAGTGGATTACTCTTTGATGCATCTTCCTTGACCATGAGGAAATCTAGTCAAGTTAATGAGTATAAAGAAGTACGCGTTCAGAAGCAACACAACATTTGTTTAGGTTTCGTTTCGTTTCTATATTGTTTGTCCTTGTTTGTGTCTTTTGTGTAATATTGGCTCGTGATACTTTGATATCTTCTTGTTAATTTTGAAATTTCTTTAATAAATTTGCCAAATTTGTTTATCATTATGTGTTGGAGTAGGCTGGAGGCTCAATGGTGGATGTCCCACCCCAATTTTAAAAAATAAAAGAGAAAGTGGTAGTAGAAAATGAATTTTTCATTTTTAGAAAATAAAGAAAAAAGGGCCTAAAATAGGACATAGAAAATGCGACGGTTTGAACCCAAAATAATAGTCCAAAAAAAGGATTTTTAGAAAATAAAAAGTAGATTTGCCACCTGGTATTGAGTTTAGGTATACCAAGTCACCAAAAATATATTTTAATTAAATAATAAAAAAATAAATAAAACCTTTTTTAGACGACTCCAGGTCATTGAAAATAAGAGAAAAAAGTTCGGAAGTCACGGCTAAAAAAAAAAAGGCAAAAATTTGATCTAAGGCACCCTTTCAACCTAGTCAAGGTTAGTTGCGAGATTTAGTCGAAAATTTTCCTAGTCTAATCTATAAAACATATCATATTAGGATGCTTCTATATAGATGCGAATCTAGACTTAGGGAGTATCGAGAAGGTCGGAATGTCTTTCAAAAATTAATTTGTATCAATCACATTAATTGCGATGCCTAAGAGTGATTCTTTGAAGAGATCACGAATATACAAAAGATGAGATTTGAAAAAAAGAAAAATTATAATATATAAATATACGTGATCTAAAAGAGAGGAATGCAACATAACGGGTATGGGAGATTAAAATTCGTGACACAATTTTTCTTCTTATAGGGGGGAATAAAATGTGCTAAGGTTAAAAAATCACACTCATTCATTTCCCATATTTGAAGGGTGACTCTTCTAACCTAGTCAAACAAATGGACTAGTTTATTTCTAATTTTCTAAATAAGATGCAATTTTAAATGATATGGTCCAAACATATAGAGGGTAAGGAAATAATAGTAGGGAAAATATCATACAAATGCAAATAATCTTTTTTTTTTTGTTTTTTTTGTAGTAACGTGCTTTTATTGCCCAATCAGAAGCTTACAAGCCGAGACCAGGACCGATCATCAAGACGATCCTTTGATAAGTCTAATAGAAGGAAGGCCAGGCAGATTCAACCTAACTTCCCCTCTTGCTAGCTGTGGAAGAGAACAGAGTTGGTGATACACCCTTACAGGATCTTGCGGATGCAAGATACCTACATTAGCTAAGATGTCAGCCATTTTATTGGCCTCCCTAAAACAATGCGAAAAGTGAGCAGGATCCGTGACTAGTTGCCATATTTGGTGTACCTCTCTTCGAATGAGCCATGGACACTGGAACCTTCGTTGTAATGTACACACTAGAACCAGCGAATCTGTCTGCACTCGTACCTGCACATAGCCTTGCTGGAAGCATACACGAAGCCTCCTTAACAGTGCCAATGCTTCAGCGCGCAAGCTTGTATTGACCCCCAGGGAGACTAAGAATGCCACTACCACCTGCCCATTTGAATCCCGTAATATTCCATCACCACCACTCATCCCTGGATTCCCCTTTGAGCACCCATCCGTATTAAGGGACAAAATCCCCCTCCCGGCTGCCTGCCACTTGACCAATTGCACCCGACGTACTAACGGCGGCTGAGAGAGTCTTTCAAAAAACTGATCAAATGTTTGCGCTACAATCCCATGACGAAATTTAATCTCAACCGCTGCAGAAATATCCCGGAGAATGCCATGGAAATTCTCCCTCCTAGTCAGTTTGACCCCTTCAAAGATTGCTTTATTCTGTGTCTTCCAGATATGCCAACAGATGAAACTTGGCAGGATGGAAACAACATGACTTCTTTGAACATCTGAGTGCGGGGACAACCACCAAGCGGCCAGTCGCTCTTGCAATGATACTGCCGGTAGATAAATACCGCATGGGGATCCAAAGACACCCGAAATCTCTATCGCTAGTTGTCCCGTTGAGAAAATGTGTTCAATAGATTCCCACGCCGCCGCCGCCGCCATGGAACAACAAAAACATTTGGAAGGTAATTGAAAGCCAAACTTACCCAAGACATCATCCAGGGGAAGCCTCCGCATCAAAAGACGCAGCATAACGAAAGAAACTTTTACAGGGAGCTGGGGGCGCCAAATGTGGGAAAATATCCAAGAGGAATTCCGAGCTTGCCTTACCTCACGGAAAGCAGAGGATAACGAAAATGAGCCTGAAGTTGTTAGCACCCATACCACCTCATCGGGCCTCTCACCCTCTGGGGTCGGGTGCTGTAGGATCATAGTTGTGACGTCCCTTGGGAGGTATTGTGCAAGTCGCACCGAGTTCCACTTCCCATCAACAATAAAATCTCTGAACGATAAGTCCCCCTGACCTGGAACTTTAAAGAAAAGAGCTCCATTCACTAGCCAGTTGTCATACCAGAAGTCACAAGTACCGTCATTTACCAACCATCGCATAGACAACTCCACCTCCCTGCTGACATTGAGTAACCGTTTCCAAGTTGCTGATACGCCCACTTTAAGCTCCACTTGACAAGGTTGGCAACTCCCACAATACTTAGCATGTAAGAACCTTGCCCATAAAGATGTTCCCGTGCGAAATTTTCACCAGAGCTTATGAGAGAAAGCTGTGTAAACATCCCTTAGAAGCCTGAAGCTGACTCCCCCCTCCTCCTTCGGAAAGCACAACTGCTCCCAGCGGATCCAGTGATACCTGGCCCCCATCTCCATCGAACCCCATGGAAAGTCAGAACAAACCTTTTCAATTACCCTGAACACCAAAGTCGGCATTACCGCGACAAATAGTAAATGCAGTGGGATAGAAGAGAGAACATGTTTGATGAGGATGATCTTACCTCCCTGCGACAAAAACTTGGACTTCCATGAGAGGATTCTTCCGATTATTGCTTGACTCATCTCACCATAATAGTAAGCCTTACTTCATCCCAAGTACAGTGGGAACCCTAAGTATCGAATAGGCGCCTGTTGCCTAGAAAAGCCTGTGAGACTCTCAATCACCCTCCGTCTAGCAGTCGAGGCGGAGGGATGGACGATATACCCACTTTTTTGCCTATTCACCAACTGGCCCGAGGATTGTTGGTAAAGCTCCAACACCCGCATAATATCTTGCAAAGCTCGAGCAGACCTATTAGCAAAAATCAATACATTGTCAGCGAAGGCCAAGTGCGTGACTTGGGGACACCCCCATGGGACCTTAAAACCCCTATAGCCACAATGTAACACTCGGTTGTTTAAAGCCCTTGAAAGCACCTCCGCCCCAATTACGAATAATGCGGGGGATAATGGGTCCCCCTGCCGTAATCCCCTATCCGATTTGAAAAAGCCATAAGACGCTCCATTAATTATAACCGAAAACCAAACATTAGAAATCAACCTCCACACCATGTCAAGAAACCTTTCCCCAAACCCAAACCGCCGCATTACATTCATGAGAAATACCCACAATACACAGTCATATGCCTTGGACATGTCTAACTTCAATGCTACATTACCCCCATGTACGATCTACGTATCCCTGACATTATTTCCTGGGCGAGAAGATAATTCTCCGATATGTTTCTGCCCTTAACAAAGCCCCGTCTATTGGGGCAAGAAGATAATTCTCCGATACTTTGCGAAATGCTACAAATATATTCCCAAATGAGGACTTATTCCACTCTTGAATAGCTCTCCTTGTTGCTAGAAAATTGGAGCACAATATCCTTAAGGGAGATCCCCGACATTCCTGTTGCCAAGTCGTTCGAATAGCATCAAGTAAAGATGCTCTAGATGTCCACACATTCAGGAAGCGGAACGCATGAGGCTTATCATCTATACGGGATGAGAAAGAAACTCGTAGTGGCGCATGGTTGGATGGATGTCTAGCCAAGTGAGTGACCGATACAGCTGACGGTAATTCTGAACACTCTCCATTAACCAATAGCCTATCCAATCACTTCCATATCCGAGCCCTGCCATGGCGATTGTTTCACCAAGTGAAACTCGAGCCAGAAAAACCCACATCAAAAACTTCCGCCTCCTCCATGAAGGTCAGGAGCTCTAACCCCTTCGAGGCACGAAAAGGCCGACCTCCTCTTTTTTCGTTAGGGGATATGATCATATTGAAATCCCCACAAATGCACCATAGCTAGTCGCTTGGTTTGTCAACCAGAAGTGCTTGCCACAACTCCCGTCGTTCTTCCAATGTACACCTGGCATGCACAAAAGAAAATCGCAAGGAGCGAGGCAACCATGGATAATGGACATTCAAGGAGATATGTTGCTGGGAATTCCCAGCTATTGTGCATACCAACGGAAAATTATAAAAGACCCAAACATTTGCTGACAAGTTAACAACAGCAGCATCGAACGACAACTTTAAGCGGATGCTTTCAATATTTGCGACATCAAGTTTCGGTTCACAAATAGCTACCAGCTGAACGTTATGTAATCAAATAAGTTTTTTCAACCGTCTCAAATTAGGAGCTTTAGAAACCCCCCTAATGTTCCAAAATATGCTATTAATCATGGGAAAGAACCTAGAAACCGTTTTTGGAGGATGTTGACGTGGAACGCAGCTGCTTATCGGAAGGGAAAATCATCCTTATTCCCTTTGATTTCCCGAGTTTGATAGCCAGCTCCAATGCCTGTGACTGATCTACATTCAGCGCCTCCAAGGGAGAAGCTGCCAACTCCCCATTATAGGCTCTGGGCCGCGGAGACAGATTGCCCGCTGCTGTCTGGACATCCGCACTACACCCCTCCAATATGATCTCCACTCTAGCATCCACCTGCTCAGCATGGTCCCATTCTGGTCCGCCAACAGCTCGCCCACTATCCTTCAAGCCTGCTGACACTGGAAGCTCAGCCGCACGTTGCCCCTCCACCATTATCTCCGCTCCAGCATCCACCTGCGCAAGCGAGGCTCCTTCCCTTGCTATGGGGCGCTCCCCCTCTGCCGCGCCATTATCCTGCCTGCTTCCCTCTAGCAGCTCCACACTCACATCAGCAACCCGAGCAGGCTGATGCTCGAGGATTGGCAGCGCTGCCTCCCTGGTCACCATCTCTGTTACCACTGCTGCCGCTGCTGGGCTCTTGCCATCTCGACCAGGGGTAGAGAGCGGAGCCTCCGTCAACGCTGCTGGGATTGGTTCAATCCCCCCCGGGTTCGACGCAACCGAACTGCCCTTTGCCTCCATGACATCCCCTGCAGCGTCACTCTGAGATACAAATTGTGGTTGGGTGCCCTTACTCAAGGCCTGTGCACCGTTATGTATATCCTTCCTGCACTCCTCCACCGAATGCCCCAATCTCCAGCAGCCGCTACAATACTTGGGTGTGTTCTCAAGCACTATGTTTTGCCAGAATCCAGCCTCTCCCTCAACTGCCACCCACACCCACGAACATATCGGTTTCAGCAAATAGATCTCTACGCATACCTTGCTACACTTGGTCTCGTGCCCGCTGCCATTGCCGAATCTAGGAAGAGTGGCTTCCCAACTGGAGCTAAAATAGAGAATAACGAATGTTTGTCAAAGTAGTGAATAGGGAGGGCTGGCAGAGATGCCCAAACTGGAACCGATGCCGACTCCTTCACATGGAATTCTCTTGTCCAACGGAAAACTCTCATGGGATATTTCCCCAATTGCCACACCCCACGAGTCCAGATACGGTTAAAATCTTGTTTAGCAGAACATTTAAGCAGAACATGTCTATAATCCATGAGCGCAATGGAGACGTTGTCCTTCAAGTTTAATGTTGAGAAGAACTTGCGAACCCCTTCCAAACTTGGACGCCCGCGCGAAAATTTCCCCACGAGAGCCCAGCGAAAAGGACTTGCGAGTTTATCCGCCTTCGCTTTGGAGAAAATCACAGCCGCCTCCCCCTTGTACTTTGTTGTTGGCTTCACCTGGATAGGTGATTCAACAGGTTGAGAGAAAAGCTGTACGAAGGATTTTGCCGCACTTGGGGACATGGGCTGAGGCGCTGCCGTAGGTGCGCCGCCAACCACCATTGCATCCCAAGGGTTTCCGCTCAGCACGGAGAATTCTCTTGTCGCACACAACTACCTTATTACTCAAAATAAATGCAAATAATCAAAAAATAGAAAAAATGCATGAAATGAAATATATGTTACACAAGGTATGAATCTAGCGCGAACACAGTCTAAAGCATCTTGCATTAGACTAACCCATTTTTACAAGTTCTCATTAGCGTTAGACTAGTGAGAAATCGAAAAAAGCCCACAACTAGTATTGGACTAGTGTGATGTCGTCATGCATTTATTATCAATAAATAAAGCATATAAAGCATAATTAAAACAAATAAATACATAAAAGCACATAGAGCATATAACACATATGCATAATATTTTAGATCTAAAACCTTAGAAAAAGTGAATAAACACATAAGCACATAAGTATGCAAGCAAATAAAAACTAACTATTATATTAGGGGCCCTAACAACAATCTAGAAAGGGAATTTTTGAAAATAATAAATCTATCTATTATATTTATCTAACTAATTACATTTTTGACAAAAATAAAATCTATCTATTACATGGCCTAACTAAATACATTTCTTGGGCACTATCTATTACAATTTGGCATTTAAATGTCTCCCAAATAATCATAAAAAATTAAATAAAATAAATGAAAACTTAAAATGGATAAAATGAGAATAAAAGAAAAAGCATTCAAAACATGCAATCATACATAGGAGCACATAAAAGAATTTAAAATAGTAATAGAAGGTACCTCCCTTGAAGTAGTGGTTAAATGAGATGGAATTTGTTCTATTTACACCCCAAAATCAATAAAATAGTCAAGAAACCAATTTAATTGACAATTTAAAAGAAAATGTAAACATATAGCAAAATTCACTCTATTATTCCAAAGAAATATGAATAAACATAAAATCCCTAAAATTCACCGATTAAATGCAACTAAATGAAGCATGATTAGCAATTAAATGAGATGAATAATTGTAATTAAGAAATAATAAAAATTAGGGATCTAATTGCAAAAATTTGAAAATTTTTTAGGGTCAAATTACATTTTTGAAAAAGTTAGGGGTCAAAATTAAATAAAAGATAAAGTTTAGGGATCAAATGCAATTAAATTAAGCATATAATTGAAAGAAATCCAACATTTTAGGGTCACAGTGAAGTTGTTCAAAAGACTAGGAGCTTAATTGCAAATTCCGTTTCTGGTTTCTCAGCGCCAGAAGGCCTTTGTGCCATTTCTTTCTTCTTCCTTTGTTTTGGCCTGGGCCGAAACGCCTTGGCCCCACAGACTAGTCCATTCATTTTATCAAGGCCAATCCAACACTAAACGTTGGGCTTGAACTATAAAACCCATACGTGAACCCAAGTAAAAATTAAGTCTTGGCCTATGTTTTTTAGCCCATGACATATTTCAATAAACATTTATGGCCGAAATCTGATCAAATCTAATAAAACAAAACAAGAAAAATTAGAGGAAAAATAGAAAGAAAAAAATCAAGAACATTCCTGCGAGTTTGAATTTTTCGACGGGTCGACTCACCAAAAACTAGAAAAATTCATGCCAAAGTGGCTGGAATCTCGCCGAAACCCCATTTTTCAAGCTTTTAAGTACGGATTTTTACATATACACGAAATTCATGTCATTTTGGACTCAAATAAATATCAAACAAAGTTCAAAAATCACATAATCATAGAAAAATATGGATCAAAGTCTCTTGAATATAATCTCTTATAAGAACACTCAAATCTCTTACATGAATGTCGAATAAGGTAAGGGAAAATCATGGGAATACCTGAAAATGATATTGGATGAGATTAGAACAAGAAAACACGGGGGGAATGAGATTTCTTGAATCTTCAAAAAAATTTGCAGCAATACAGGTGATGACGAACCCGTAATTTTCAGGCTCGATTCGAAGGGTTTCCTAATGTTTTTTGGGAAAACTTTCTAAACGAAACCTTCTCTAATGATTCCCTAGATTACCCCGTAAAAAAAATCTCTCCCAAAGGAGTTGTATCGAAGGAGAAAATTGAGCTCGAAGGTGGCTGGTCGGCCAGCCTACTTTTTTGAAAAAATTTCTGCAACCAGAATTTTTTTTCCTTCTCTTGCCTTTTTCTCTCTTTTCTTTCTCGCCCTCCCCAGATTTTTGTGCAGCAGACTTTCTTTACCTCCCCTTTCTCTCCAAAAACTCTCTCTTCTTTTTAAATGAGATTAAGTGGCAAAAACCGTCCTTTCAAGGGTGAGGATGAGACGGGTTTTGTTGGCTCATTTTGGGCCATTTGATAAGTTTTGACAGTTGTTTCCTTGCTAGATTTTTGATGATTAGATGTCCAAGTACTTATTAAACTTGGAGGGAAAGAGATAAAAAGCAAAATTGAATTTTGTTGTCTCAAAACCAGATTCTGGTACTATTTTGTTGTTGTCATTCGTTGTTGCAATTGCAGCAAATTTTTTTTTTTTAAGGAAAACATAGGAATGGGTTAATGGGCCATTTTTGTTTCCATTTTCTTCCAAGCTTTTTGTGGGTTTTATTTTGGGTTTTAAGGAAATTTGGTTAGGTTAAAACCAAAGATCCTCTACTATTTTTCTAATTTTTTCTAATTTCATATTTCTTTTCTTTTCTTCATTTTCCAAACAAAGCAAAAAATGATTTTACAAAAAATAAAAATAAATAAATAAATAAATAATCAAAATTTTGGTGTCTATAGTTTGCTCCTCTTTGTCTGAGTTTCGAAAATTCTCAAGACAAAGACGTAGATACCAAATTATTTATCTGTCTGCTTCAGCTGCAACTGAATCAAAACAAACAAAGTGAATAATTTTAAAAGAAGATTGAAATTAGTGAAACTGGCAAGCGTTTGAATTGATCAGCGGAATCTAACTCAGTCCCAAACAAGTAGTGAAAATTTGTAAAATTATTTTGAAACTAAATTAATTGGTGGGATATAACCCAAGCTCCAAATGATTAGTAAAACCTAATAGATTAGTGGGATAAAATTCGAACCCAACAAATGAAAGATTGGTGGATAAAATCCAAAACCAACAAATAAATGATTGGTGGGATAAAATCCAAATCCAACAAAATAAACGGTTGGTGGGATAAATCCAAACCCAACAAAATAATTGGTTGGTGGGATAAAACTCAAACACAACAAAATAAACGGTTGGTTGGATAAAACTCAAACACAACAAAATAAATGGTTGGTTGGATTAAATCCAAACCTAATAAAATAAATGGTTGGTAGGATAAAATTCAAACCTAACAAAATAAATAGTTGGTGAAATAAAATCCAAACCCAACAAAATAAACGGTTAGTGGAATAAAACTCAAATCTAACCAAATAAACGGTTGGTGGGACAAAATCCAACACCAACCCCAACAAATAAACCGTTGTTTGGATAAAATTCAAAACCAACAAAATAAATGGTTGGTGGGATAAAATCTAAACTCAAAAAATAAACGGTTGATGAGATAAAATCCAAATCCAATAAATATGGTGGGATAAAATTCAAACCCAACAAAACAAATAGTTAGTGGAATAAAATTCAAACCCAATAAAATGAACGATTAGTGAGATAAAATCCAAACCCAACAAATAACAGGTTTGTAGGATAAAATCCAAACCCAACAAATAAAATGTTGGTAGGATAAAAGTCAAATCCAACAAATGAAAGATTTGTAGGATAAAACCCAAATTCAACAAAAAAAAAATAGAGAAATGAAATTGCATTCCAATTAAAAGAAAAGGTGTGAAGCGATTTTGCTATTTCTCTAATCAAATATTGAACTCGCTTATAGAATCAGATATCACCTTTATGAAAAATTTGCCTAGCGTGGATCAGATTCAACTAAAAAAGTGTTGTTCTTTCTCTCCCTTCAAGTAGGCATGCGTAATTTAATCCTACAAAAGAAAATGAAAACAACTGCAATGAAATATAATGTCACCACCGTGTGATCCCTCGAACCTTGAGGGCCATGTAAACATGAGTCTTTTAAATATCGAAAAATTGTCCGATTAAGAAATATTGTGCAATCTGATCCTGATCTGTTAGCATCTGTACTCAACCAACCATACTTATACCATGAGACATACATGTCTATACACTCATTATAATAAATTATGAAACTTGTCTTTTGGCGAAACATATAAAATATTTTAAACAAGATTGTTCCATGCAATGACAAAAAATAGAGTAAAAATGATTTCAATGAGAAAACGATTCTTATTAAGTTTATGAAAAGTGATTTGAAGACTCAGATACAAATTTGAATGGCCAGTCTATGATGAGAGAAATGCTACATTTGACGTCTTCTAATTCACTTTTCTAAAATTTAGTGTTGCCAGAAAAGTCTCAGTATGAAGAGAAACCCAAATAAACATAGTCACCAGCTATTCAACAATCGACCCTCTATTTTTCATTCATGGCTGTCTTTATATTTCAAAACCCTACTTTAGCGCGGTTTTTAGTTTTCATTAATGTTGTTCCTGCCCATTTTTTTCTTTATTTTTGCTTTCTCTTTCTTTTTTTTTTTCTTCTTTCCCTTTTTCTTTTTTTCTTTTCTTTTCTTTTTGAAAAGGCGGTCTTTTGGATTTTCACCTAATTAAAAATTTAATGACAACCTCTATGAATTCAGAAATAAGTTTCAAAATTGATGGCATCAATGAGACAATTATTCCCTTGCAAATTTGGTGAATTTGTATTTACATCATCTGCCATTCGATTAAGAAATTTTCTATTAAAAATACTGCCAAAGGTGAAAGTCGGGAGCTTTTGGGCTATTGTAATGGGGGTCAGGTGGGATTTTAAAAAATTTTAAGGTTCGAAAGCAGATTTTTTAATGATTTTTAAAAATCATGGGACCGCATCCTATAAAAATTTGCCCCAATATAGGGTCATTAAAACTAAAAAATTATCCCAGTTTGAATTTTGACTGGGTTTTCTTCTCCTTTATTTTGTATGTTTTCACTCTTTTCCATTCTTTTAAACCAGATGGAAAATAAAATCTGCGGGTTTATGATCCTCAAGAAGCTACCAAATGAAAGAGTAGATCATTTCGGAGTTTAAAGGGGAAAAGTAAGGGTAAAATGTTTAAAGGGACAAGAAGAAGGTCAACCTTTTAGTCCACTCTATGCAGTGTCTCAAAACGAAAATTTACATAATCAGATCAAGAATTTTTTGCACATATCTGAATTAATTGGTTGAGGAAAAACTTGTCCGTCTATCTCCGTAAGAATAAGCGCTCCTTCGGGTAATACCTTCTTAACAATAAAAGGTTCTTACCAATTTGGAGCAAATTTTCCTTTAACTTTATCTTGAACAGGGAGGATTCGCTTCAGGACCTTGTCTCCTATTTCGAATAGGCGAGGTTTGACTTTTCTTATTGTAAACACAAGTCATTCGCCTTTAATAACATTGTCCATGATAAACAACATTTAACCGTTTTTTGTGAGGACCCGTAAATTTTCCTTATTTTTATATTATTTTATTTTATTTTCTCGTATGCATTTTCTTCATTATACCTTATTATATTGATTTTTTCAGACATTTTATAAGTGAGTAGAGTTTTTAAATCATTTTCCTAATTTAAGTTAGTTCATATTCAGTTTGAAGCGTATTATGGATATGGGGCCCGCTAGTGCGCCAAGTGCGATAAATTTTTACCGATTAATTGAAGTTTTGTATAAAGGAATATTACTGTACAAGGTGCTAGGAGACAATTAGAGGTTAGCTAGATAAATTACTATTGGTAGATAAAAGGATAAAATTAAAACCCTAAAGGACCATTTGTCACAAAACCATTGGACCTTGACTTTTGACCAAGACTTTTTTTTGATCTTTATCTTGGAAAAATTGGACAAAATTTCTTCATTTCTTTCTTCCTCTTGGCCGACTTCCTTAGCTAGAAAAGAGAGAGAGAAAACCTCAACTTCATCCTCCATTCCATGCTTGAATCTTGAGTTTTAACCGTTAATTTTGGAAACTACATCATACAAGTGCTTATTAAGGAGGAACAAAGGTCTTGGTGGAGTGATTTTTGTAGAAGAAACCCTAAGCTATCATCTTTCCTCTAGTTTCAAGGTAAATTCCCTAGAAATTTCTTTTTACTTTTGATAATTGTCAATTAGTGGATTGGAGAGGTTAAATATGTAGTTTTGTGGACAAATTTATGGTTTGAAGTAGGGGCATGGTGAATTCAATTTTTATAGTAAATTTTCTGTCCTCATATGATGATTGATGTTTAGCCATGATTTGGTAGTTTTTATGAGTAATTTTGAGCTTGAAAATGCTAGTTTTGCTTGCCTTCAAAGAATTTCAGCTAGAGTGCATAAATTTCAGTTTTAAGGTTTCCAATTTGCCCTGTTCTGCACCATATTAGAAACCGAATTAAGCTTAGCACAAAACATGAAAGTTGTAGGAAATGATGTTTTATAGCTGTCTATAAAATTTCAGCTTGATCTGAGCACTGTATCATGTGAAATGATCGAAATACCCCTGACTGCCCATAAGCCCTGTTTGGCGGACAGTTTTCTGTCTTCGTGGAGATTTCAATTTTTAACTCTGAAAATGCATGATTTAGCTTTGGAAACCTTCATAAGAAATGTAGGTATATGTCTTGGCTTCGAAACGCCATAAGATACACCTCAATCGGACTTCGGTAGCCTGAGTTATTGTCATTTAATCATAGTGCAGTTAACTAGTCTGATTGTGAGATGCTGGTTCTGTAATTTGAAATTTTGACCTGGATACACTACGAACTGGACTGAGTGGTTTTCATCAAAGTTGTAGTCTTTATCTTAGCTTCGAAACGGTATAAATTGCTTCCCAATCTGATAAGCGTAGCTTTGGTTGTGTCTGTTCCGCTAAGCGACGTCAAATCTGTCTTTTGTTTTCTGACTTAAACTTCATTTCTGGACATTTTCCTAGCTTGAATTTGTACTTGTACGACTTTGAGCCTATTGAACGGCTATTGAAATGAGATTATTTTGTGTGTGACTTTGGGATTGATTGAGGAAAACAATGAAGCCATAAATGGCTGGAAAATAGGTAAATACAGAGAGCATGCTGCCCAAAATTTTAGAGCTCCACAATTCCTTCAAATTGAGTTGATCTTGATAAAAATAAAGGGTTTTCGGAGTTGTTTGTAACCCTAGGACCAACTGTTATCTTTTTGCTCAAAAGTCATATTCTATTCTTTTGTACTAATACTTAACCTGGGAAGGCATACGACTTGTAGTCGAGCCTCATTGATGCTTTCCATTTACTGGGTTTGTGGATGTGCGAACTATAATTATTTTATCTTGATTATTTTAGGGTTTCTTGGCGATTAAAGCCACTTTGGGTAAAAACTTTTGAAATATCTGTATTGGAATCGGTGAGTTTACCACTTCCCTCATTTGTTGCTTAACTTGGTTTCTGCACCTGCAATCTGTGATTTGAATGACTGTACTATCTGTTTATTCTGTTTGAGACAAGGGTATACTTTATCACTCGTTCTCTTGTCTGTCTATATGCCAATTTACTGTGTGTAATCTGTTATCTGTATTTGAATCTGTTCGGACGTCATTTGGAGGCTAGTATCCAACGACCTTTCTGTGACTCTGACCTCAACACCTGTGGCTAGTTACTCGAGTCAGGTCGACAAGGGCCTAGTCGATTAGATAACGAACCACGGTATTCTGTTTCTGAGAATCTTTGAGTATTGAGACTCTTGATTCCAGTATACTCGAGTATTACCACTTCTGTTTCTGTTGAGGTGTTCAGGTCCGGTAAGAGATATGTTTGATGGACAGAAGTTGGTGTAAAGTGGGGTCTACGGACATGGTTGTTCTTTATACGTTGACGGAGAGTCAACGAGTTTGGTTCAAGTACGGCAATGGGAATTTTGGCTCCTGAGAGCCACCTGTATCCTTTCTATCTAAGGTGTCTGTTCATTTCTCTATGTGATATGCACATGTGACTAATTGAACTTGGAATTCCATGATTCTTGACTGCTATTATTTTGGTACCTCATTGAGCGTAATCTCACCCCTTCCCGTTATCTTTGTTTTCCTTTCAGGAGCAAACTTTGAATCCTTGATTTTGGAAGAAAGGGTCGAGCTAGTGTAAATATTATTTTGTTGAGCTCTTTTGTAACCGAAACCCGAATTGTATTTTTAATTGTATGAATACTTTGGTTTGTACTTTAGTTTAGTTAATTTGTTAAAGACTCCGATGTAAATATATGTATAAGTGTTTAACCTATTAAGTGTATTCATTTGAGATATTAAGATTTTATGATTTGGTAAGCATGTTCTCACCTTAGTAGTTTCCGATTGTTCGTTTTCTTTGGATCCTATCACGCGTATTATTGGGTTTGTGTGATTCAACTCCGTAGTCTTGGCGAGAGTTGGGCAGGCGGTTCGCCGAACCCTTTGGTTCGCCTTAGGGTGAGGTGGGGCTGTCACAGGAGGTATTAGAGCCGCTTCGCGTGGTCTCTGCGCGGAGTGAGTTTGGACCAAGTGGTGTTATGGTCCCGATTGTGTGAATAAGTATAAAGGATTTAGTACTTTTTTTTGGGCGTAGGCTATTAATCGTGTCCGTTATAAGTGTAAATCCCTTATTGTGGTACTTACAAAAGATAGATATGTATGTCGGGTAGGAATCTTTAATAGGGATGATTTACGTTTGGGACCGGCCGACTCGAGTTGTGAATTATTTTCTTTGGGATTCTTGTACCCGGCTACTAAAGAGACGAGAGCCTAGGTTAGAAAGGACTTGGGCGAACTAGAAATATGATTTTATGGAACTTCGTATGATTTGTTCGGGTGTCATTAAGTATGAGTAACCATCTAAGATAGAAATTGTGTTATTCTCATAGAGTATGGACGGAACCCTAGAGGGGGAAAGCTTTTCGTTAGTTGCTTTTCAACCTTTGGCCTATTTGGTATATAGTACTTTTGATGACCCTGATACTTTCATGGAATTCCCTTTTGCTTGTATCTAACTGACTACTACCGTGTGATTTATTTGATAAAGTTGTGTTATGTATATATGTTTTTGATCTGTGTGTACTTTTTGTTACTTACTTATGCATATAATTATCTTTAATGTTATATTCACGCTTCAACCCTAGATTGGTTAGACAAATTGAGGATATTCGTAGTGGACGAGGTCGCAGGCGGGGACGTAAGCAACCCTCGAATGAAAGGGGTAATCGGGAACCTACGCCTGAACCAAACCCTGAGTCTAGAATTGACCCAAATGCTCAGGTAGCCGCTGCTATCCAGCGCATAACCGATCTGCTAGCCCATATAGTGGAACACTAGAGCCAAAACCCTAATCCTCAACCTGGAAACCCTGGTAACAATGTAGATAATGCATACACGTTTGAAGTGGTTTTTTCAAAGGGAAGGATTAAATACCAATAAATATACATGGAGATTCTAGAATAGCTATAACCCCCACCAAGATGCAAAGCACGATACAAGTATATAAATATAAGTAAATAAATAAAAGTAAATGAACAAATCATTCATTGCACACATGGAGAGCGAGAGACAATTGTGCGTGTGAAATCCAAAAAAAAATCCTAAAAAAAAGTAAAAGAAAAATAAAAATGCAATTTAAAACATCCCAATGTAATATGTAAAAAAAATTAGAAAAAGAAAAAATCAACTAAATCAAGTGTTTGGACTCACTAGAATTTTCAGTGGAGTTGCCAAAGTTGTCGCGCCCCAATTTTAAAAAATAAAAGAGAAAGTGGTGCCAAAAAATGAATTTTTCATTTTTAGAAAATAAAGAAAATGGGGCTAAAATAGAACTTAGAAAATGTGACGGTTTGAACCCAAAATAATAGTTTAAAAAATGAGTTTTTAGAAAAAAGTGGAGCCGCCACTTGGTATTAAGTTTAGGTATATCAAATCACCCAAAAATATATTTTAAATAAATAAAAAATGACAAATAAAATTTTTTTTAGATGACTCCAAATCTTTGAAACCAAGAGAAAAGAGTTCAAGAGTTACGGTTGAAATAATGCGACGGTTTTTAGATGACACCCTTTCAACCTAACCAAGATTAGTTATGAAATTTAGTTGAAAATTTTTCTAATCTAACTTATAAAACTTATCACATTAGAATGTTTCTATATGGATGCAAATCTAGACCTAAGGGGTATCGGGAGGGTCGGAATGTCTTTTCAAAATTTAATTGGTACCAATCACATTAATTGCAATGTTCAATAGTGATTTTTTGAAGAGGTCACAAATATGCAAAAGATGATATTCGAAAAAAAGAAAAATTATAATATATAAATATACATGATCTAAAAGAGAGGAATGTAACATAACGGGTATGGAAGACTAAAATTTGTGACACAATTTTCCTTCTTATAGAGAGGGAAAGAGCGTGTTAAGGTTAAGAAACCACACTTGTTCATTTTCCATATTTAAAGAGTGACTCTTCTAATCTAGTCAAACAAATAGGCTAACCTATTTCTAATTTTCTAAATGAGATGCAATTTTAACTGATATGGTCTAAACATATAGAGAGTAACGGAATAATAGTAGGGAAAATATCATGCAACTGAAAATAACCTAAAAATAGGAAAAAGTATGAAATTTAATAAATGTCACATAAGGTATGAATCTAGCGCGAAAACAGTCTAAAGAATCGAACATTGGACTAACCCATTTCTACAAATCCTTACTAGCGTTAGACTAGTGAGAAATCAAGAAAAAAGGCCATAACTAGCATTGGACTAGTGTGATGTCGTCATGCATTTATTATAAATAAATAAAATATATAAAACATGATTGAAACAAATAAACACATAAAACACATAGAGCACACAACACATATGCATAATATTTAGATGCAAAATTTTAGAGACAGTGAATAAATATATAAGCACACAAGCACATAAGCATGTAAGCAAATAAAAACTAGTTAAAACATTGAGGACCCTAACTATAATCTAGAAGGGAAAATTTCAAAAATAATAAACCTATCTATTACATTTATCTAACTAATTATATTTTTGACAAAAATATAATATATCTATTACGTGGTCTAACTAAATATAATTTTTGGACACCTATCTATTACGATTTGACATTTAAATGCCTCCTAAATAATCATAAAAAATTAAATAAAATAAATAAAAACTTAAAATAGATACAATGAGTAAATAAAAGTAAAAGCATTCAAAACATGAAATCACACATAAAAAAAACACATAGGAGCACATAACAGAACTTAAAATAATAATAGAAAATACCTCCTTTAAAGAAGTGATTAAATGAGGTGGAATTTGTTCTATTTACACTCCAAAATTAACAAAATAGTCAATATACCAATTTAATTGACAATTTAAAAGAAAATGTAAACATGTAGCAAAATTCACTCTATTATTCTAAAGAAATATGAACAAACATAAATTTCTAAAATTCACCAATTAAATGCATCTAAATGAAGTATGATTAACAATTAAATGAGATGAATAATTGTAATTAAGAAATAATAAAGACCAGGGACCTAATTACAAATAATTTTGAAATTTTTTAGGGTCAAATTATAATTTTTGAAAAATTTAGGGGTCAAAATTATATAAAAGATAAAGTTTAGGGATCAAAATGCCAATAAATTAAGGACCTAATTGAAAGAAATCCAAAATTTTAGGGTCATAGTGAAATTGTTCAAAAGTTTAAGGGCTTAATTGCAAATTCTGTTCCTAGTTTCTCAACGCTAGAAGGCCTTTGGACCATTTTCTTTCTCTTTCCTTCATTTTGGTCTGGGCCGAAACACCTTGGCCCAGCAGACTAGTCCATTCATTTTAGCAAGGCCAATCCAACACAAAATGTTGGGTTTAAACTATAAAGCCCATACGTGAAGCCCAATTTCTTGGCCCAAGTTCTTTTAGCCCATAACATATTTCATTAAACATTTATGACCTAAATCGGATCAAATATAATAAAACAAAACAAGAAAAATCGGAGGAAAAATAGAAAGAAAAGAAATCAAGAACATTCCGACGGGTCGACCTGCCAGAAACTGAAAAAATTCCTGCCAAAGTGGTCAGAATCTCGCCGAAACCCTATTTTTTAAGCTTTTAAAAATTGATCTTTACATATACACGAAGCTCATGTCATTTTGGATTCAAATAAGGTTCAAAAATCACATAATCATGGAAAAATATGGATCAAAGTCTCTTGAACATAAACTCTCATAAACACACTCAAATCTCTTGCATGAATGTCGAGTAAGGTAAGGAAAAGTCATGGGAATACTGAAAATGATTTTGGACGAGATTAGAACAAGAAAACGTGAGGGGAATGAGATTTCTTGAAACTTCAAAAAATTTCGCAACAACACCGGTGATGACGAACCTGAAACTTGAGGGCTCGATTCGAATGGTTTTCTAATGTTTTTTAGGAAAACTTTCTAAATGAAACCTTCTCTAATGATTCCCTAGATTACCCCAAAACAAAAATCTCTCCCAACGGAGTTGTATTAAAGAAGAAAATTGAGCTCGAATGTGGCTGGTCAACCAGCCTGCTTTTTCCCCAAAAAATTTCTGCAACCAAAATTTTTTTTCCTTTTCTTGCCTTTTTCTCTCTTTTCTTTCTCTTCCTCCCCAGATTTTTGTGCAGTCAACTTTCCTTACCTCCCCCTTCTCTCTAGAAATCCATTCTCTCCTTTTTAAACGAGATTAAGTGGCAAACACCCTCCTCTCAAGGGTGAGGATGAGATAGGTTTTGTTGGCTCATTTTCGACCATTTGATGAGTTTTGATAGTTGTTTCCTTGCTAGATTTTTGATGATTAGGTGTCCAAGTACTTGCTAAACTTGGAGGGAAAGAGATAAGAAGCAAAAACAAATTTTGTTGCCCCAAAACCAGATTCTTGTACCATTTTGTTGTTGCCATTCATTACTGCAAATGGAGCAAAAAAAATTTTTTATTTTACAAAAAACATAGGAATGGGCTGATGGGCCCTTTTGTTTCCTTTTTCTTCCAGGTTTTTTGTGGGTTTTATTTTGGGCTTTGAGGAAATTTGGTTGGGTTAAAACAAAAGATCCTCTACTGTTTTTCTAATTTTGAAAATTCCATGTTTCTTTTCTTTTCTTCATTTTTCAAACAAAACAAAAAATGATTTTACTAAAAATAAAAAAAAAATAAATTAACAAAATTTTGGTGTCTATAGTGGATAAGGATTGAGATTTACCACAACAAAGCCAATACATGTCAACACACAAAGGGAGTATCTCTTGCTAATTCTTGCCTCCTTCTATATTGAGAAAAATGTAAAATTTAAGTGTAGAGGAAAGGGCTTTGAATTTGAATTTGGTCCTTTCATGCTTGTTGATATGGGTGTATGTGTAAGGTATTTTGAGATTATTATTATTATATGTGCTAAAGATTTTGATTTTGGAAAACTTAATGTTTTATAAAGTAGAGTTTATCATGTCAAAATTTTTTAAAAAATTCATGAAATATATTATCCATGGTTTGATGATTTAAGTTGTATGATTAATATAATTGATGAATATCAGATTTAGCTTATGATTATCATCTTAGTTCTAGTTTTCTTGCAAGGTACAAGTAATGAGGTTTTTCTTTTCTCAAAAAAGAAAAGGAAAGTTTATATGATTGATGTGCTTATAAGCATCTACTCCACTGGTTCTAAGTACTTAGCAACTGGGGGTCTTCATATAAAAATGTCAACTTTCGCATAAAATGGTACTAGAATTATGAGTATGCAAAGCAATGAAAGTTTGTGATTTGATTAAGTAATTATGAGCATTCCTCTACCAATGTTTGCTTTCAAATCAAAAGGTAAGCTCACCTCTTGCATAAGACTTAAAAAGAAAAGGGTAAAATACACGGAACCCCCTTATAGTTTCGTGAAAAGACGCCTTACCTCCCTATCGTTTAGAAACCTCCACATAAACACTCTAAACTTCATAACTAAAGTGGAAATTGACCTATAACTGGATGTGCGACCTAGTGATGATGGGTATGCGAGGTTCTTTTGAAAAAATCTTGAGTTTCATTCCCAAGCTACCCTTCAGTTGCTATATTGAAGTGACATATTAGGATAGAAGAGATTTGAAGCTATCAAAGAGTGAAAGGAAAAAGGGAGAAGATCTAAGGTATATTGAAGTCGCCATGTCCACTTCTGCAAATTTTGGAGGAGGTTTGACAGATCTAAGATATGAATGGTATCAGTGCTTCTGCAAGAAAAGAGTAAAAATCAAGATCGTGGAATCGAACAAACCCTCAAAAGGTAGGTTGTATTTCATTTGTGAAGATCAATCCTGCTCCTTTTGGGCATGGTGCAATCCTGTAAAAAAGGATGGAATGGGCAATGAATGTACTAGTCAAAGTCCAGAAACAAGAGTAGACGAAAGTTGTGGGTTCTCTCCAAGAGTGAATAGTAATGAAGGTATGCTGGCTGTGAACAATGGTGACATTTTGTTGGAGCTACATGCAAAATTGAACACGGTTAAAGGCACCGTGGGGATGTTGAAAGTGATAATGATTTTGTCCTTTATTGTTTGTTATTTTTCTCTACTTATTGCTGCTTATAGAAATTAGTAATTTGGTTAGTGGCAGCATATGATGTGCCAAATAATGTAATGATTTTAGTTTATGAAAAAATTCCAAATTTTGTCATGGTTTGTATTCTTTAATGAAAGAAGATAATAACTATACAATCTGTTTACTCATGAACCATTAGTAATTTGGATAGTTATAATATGATAACCACAATCCAATATATGGCATTACAAAAAAGAGCAATAATGCCAATAATGTCATTACAAATAACTAATAATGATCCCAATAATGTTAAAGGATTAAAAAGTTGCTTCACTTACAAAACATGTTAAACCATTACAACTTGTTTACATCGACACAAGTCCTAAAAATAATATCCATAAATTCCTGATCCTAATTTTTCGTAGATCTTTTGGATCGAGAATTGGGGTTGTTATCACTAACTGCAGCAGTACTGCTTTGCTGAGATATTTGATGCACTGGTACTTCTCTGATTGGGGCTGAAGTGGAAGCTGTTGTTGCCCCTTGCTGGTTATTGCTTGCTAGATCTTGCAACCAAATACAAAATTTACTGCTGGAATAATTATCAAGAGTACATAGTGCTGAAAAATTCATGTACTTAAATGTACCTTGTACAACTTGGATTTGGGATGAGGAGATCCCTTTCAAGTTCTCCTATTATGGCCAGCTTTTAAACATCTCTTACAGTATATTGTCAACGCCTTTTTGGAAGCTCTTTGTGGATCTCTCGGTTCATCAGGACCTCTTCTCCTAAGTTTTTTAGGTCTCCCAGGTTTTTTCTTCACAAATGGTGGATTTAATTGCTGCATTCCACTATCAATCCAGTGTTCTTTGGATGGAACAGCTCCAATGCTATAAACATATGCCCTCAAGTATGCCTCTTTACTATAGAACTCATCGACATAGTTTTCAACCTTCATCCGCATGCTTTGAGTGGCAAAAATTGCATGCACACATGAAATTCCAGTCAATTGGAATGCACCACATGAACAGCTTCTATGTTGCAAATTCACAACAGAGGTTCTGTTGAAACCATCAACCTCAAAGGAGTCAATACCATCAAATACAACAATACAATGCCTGCTCTTCTGTACACTTTTGGCTAGTTTCTCAACAATGTTTGGACAAAATTTGCCTCCATATTTCTCCATGCCTTGTCTCTTCAATGTCAATCGTTGCATTACCTTTCTTCTGAAAATTTCAAAAAGAGTCACAATTGGCTCGTCTCTTGCTTTTAAAATGTAGTTGTTGAAACTCTCATTCAGGTTGTTGACTGAAATATCAGTCTTAACAGCTATTCCATAATGTGCTCTAGACCACAAGTGATATGGCAGCCTTTTTAACCAAGCAGCAATAGTAAGGTTCTCTCCATTTTGTAGCTGAGCTATCTCCAAAGCATTCAATGCTCTCTTGAAATCATCAATAATAGTTGTTGATACAGTAGCCCAAAACAATTCCCTCAGTTCACTGTCTTTGAACTTTACCTTAAAATTCTCAAGCAGATGCTTAAGGCAAAATCTGTGTTCTACACCAAGAAATAGCTCCTCTATAGCATGTACTAGGCCTTTTTGCTTGTCAGAAATGAAGATATAAGGCCCTACGTTGCCCCTTCCAATATGAGTAATCAGCTCCTTCAAAAATCAAGTTCAGTTATTATAGTTTTCTGCTTCAACAATGGCAATGGCTATGGGAAACATATTGTCATTCCCATCCCTTCCAAGTGCTGCTAACAGTTGACCTCCAAAGGGACCCTTCAAAAAGCAGCCATCTAGGCCAATGATTGATCTACAACCTGCAAGAAAGCTCTTTTTAAGAGCACCCAAGCCATAGATCAGCCTTTGAAATGTTGCCCTTTGCTCAATAGACCTTCTATCTATTTGTATAGCTATATGACTGTCTGGATTTGACTATCTAACCGTGGCAGCATAATCCCACAGTTGTTCATATTGCTCCATAGCAGAACCTTGGATTGCCTCCCTGACCTTCCTCTTAGTCCTGTATGCTTTTTTGCTACTTATATTAACCATGAATCTTCTTTTGGCATCATTAATAATGCCATCCAGGCTGCAATTAGGGTCATCTCGAACCTTCTCTTGAAACTTTCTATTCAGATAAGTTGAGGTTGCATGCTTGTAAGTGTACTCTCTGCCGCAATGGTGCTATCCCTTTAGTGTTTTGATTTGAAAAGTATCAGTCCTATTAACTCTGCTTACATGAATCCTCTAAGATCATCCTTTTGCACATTTGGCAGTTATCCTCCAACTGTCATTATTGACATATAAAACTTTATATCCCTCTCTAATGTTCCATTCCACAAGTGCTTCTCTAAATTTTGTTAAATGAGTGAATTTCTTCCCAACCTTTAATTCAAATTTTGGCTTGTTAAACTCCACTACAGCATTGAATTATGAGTAGTCAGGCCCATTTTCATCACTAGAATATAGGAAGTCTTCATCTGCAGTCACAGGTTCATTCCATTCCTCAGTTTCAGGGCCAATAGGTTGGTCTTCTCCATGCTGATGCTGTGCTGTGGACTCCTCACCTTCTGGTTCCTGATGTTTTTGCTGCTACTCATTCAAGTCATCAGTTTGCTGATTTGTTTGAGGTATAGTTGAACCAGTAGTTGCAAAGATGTCCTCATCTTCTGCAAATTCTAGACCCTCTCTCAACCAATCCGGATCAGGTTCTTCGTTTCCATCACTGTGGTGCTGTTCTGTTGATCTTGATCCCTATCTTTTGATGTTTACAAAATAAATGGATGATACTAATATCTCTTCAAGATATACTTTCAGTTATGAAATTATTTGATTCCATGAACAAGTGCAATTGAAAGAAGAGAAAGGTTGCTGAAAGCTATCAGACGCTCAAGAAGAGAGTACCGGACGTCCGATAATCATTGCATAACTTCGGACGCATGCTTCGGACGTCCAATAGGATCCTTCGAAGTCGACGAATCTATCGGACGCTGAATATGTCTCTACCAGACGTCCGATAGAAACAAGATAATTTCTCAAATCTCTTTGTTTGCTGTCGGACGCACAAAAAGCTTGCATCAGACGTCCGAAAGAATTGAAAAAAACCTCTTAAACTCGCTGCCTGCTGTCGGAAGCATAAAACAGGGCTATCGGACGTCCGACACTCCAACGGCTAGTTAACTCTTCAGCTACTTTCTATCCGTTGAAAATATTAACGAGGCACTTTCTTGATCCTATATAAATAGTGGTTGGTCAGATACTTCAAATAATTTTTGCACACTAAAGATACAAAAGATCTAGAGTGATTTTAGTGAGAAAATACTCTTCAAAAAAGATTTGTAGTCCTAGTAGTGTGAGGTTCATTGTAAGCTTTTCATTTGTGAGTGAATACTTCATGAGTGTAACTTTGTGAGGGTTGTCCTGCGTGATAGTAAAACGTCATGGTTTGACCGAGTGGAGTTCGGGGCAAGGAGAAGGTGAAATTTCCTTTGTACACAAGAGTGATTGTAATTCATCAACTTGAAATAACTTGTTTGAATTAACCTACAAGCTCAAAAGGAGGTGGGTAGTTAATTGGTTTGCTATTCTTTCCTTTTCATTTATTGTTACATTTGAAATCTGTACTTTGTTTATCTCTTCTACTCACAAGCACTTGTACTTTCTCATCAACTGCTCCATTGTGTGGTCGCCTAGAAAAGTGGTTGTCTTCGGGCTTAACAATTGGTATCAGAGCTTGGTCTCCTAGAGATTAAGCTCAAGCGGCTTAGGAGTAAAGATGACAACCAACAATGCTATATTTTTTAAAGGACATTCTGTCATTAGATCACCTATGTTTAATGGGTCAAATTATGTGAGTTGGAAAGAAAGATTGATTATTTTTTTGCAATCTATTGATATTGAATTGTGGTTTATTATTAGTGAAGGTCCATATGATGTCTCTCTTATAGATGAAAATACTCATAGATCTAGACCAAAAATAAGAAGTGAACTGACTGCTATGGATAGAGCTCATTCACCTTAAATGTAAAAGTTATGAATGTGTTACATTGTACTTTAAACTCAAATGAATTTATTAGAGTCAAAAGCTACAAGTCAGCCAAGGAAATTTGGGATAAACTGAGAGAAATTCATGAAGGTAGTGAGAATGTTAGAGAACAAAAGAAATCCATTCTAGTTACCAAGTATGAATCGTTCAAGATGAAATCTCATGAAAACATTGATGAGATGTACTGTAGATTCAATGACCTCATTAAGGATTTAGAGGTACTGGAAAAAGAATATTCTCTAGGTGAGAAAAATTGAAAAATCCTGAATGCCTTGTCCAATGATTGGAAAAATAAAGTGACTGCTATTGAGGAGGCTAAAGATTTGAATACTATGCCTATTGAATCTCTTATTAATTCTCTAACCTCTTATGAGTTGAAACTTAAATCCAAAGTGCAAGAGGAGGAGGATGCGAAAGTAAGAAGGAGCATTGTTCTAAAGGCATCTCAAGATGAAGATGATTCTGCCTCCCTAGATGAAGAAGATGTGGAAGTTGATGACAGTGATCTTACTCTCATCACAAGAAGTTCCAAGAGGATT
Organism: Coffea eugenioides; assembly: GCF_003713205.1. Classification (NCBI taxonomy): domain Eukaryota; kingdom Viridiplantae; phylum Streptophyta; class Magnoliopsida; order Gentianales; family Rubiaceae; genus Coffea; species Coffea eugenioides. Next base: position 32,439,346 of record NC_040037.1, read on the forward strand.
CTCAACAAAAAGAGATTTAGAGGAGGAGGACCTAGCAATTCAGATTCTAATCAATTCAACAATGCAAGAAATAAAGGAATATATGAGGCCAACAAAAATCAAGGTGACAAGTGCTTTGAATGCGGCCAACCTGGATACTATGCAAGTGAGTGTCCAGTGAAGAAGAGAAAAGATGAAAGAAAACCCAGATTCAATAACTTCCAATTCACATGGAATGAATGCAATTTCGATGGTGAAATTGAAGAGAAAGAAGAATCTGCTCAATTGGCTTTCATGGCCATTGGAGATGATGAGGTAACAACTTGTAACTCTCAATTTGAAAGTGATGATGAAACTGATGATGATCTTGAATCTTTCATTATAAAATTACATGATAGTTTGAAAGAATCTTATGCTAGAAACAAGGAGTTAAAACAGAAAATTAGTTTTTTGCTTCGAGATAATGCAAATCTTTTTCAACAAAATAAAAAGTTGATTGCTGAAAATGATTTCTTCAAAAAGAGTGAGACTGCTTTACACTTTAAGCTTGATAGAAAAACAAATCTTTGTGAATTGTTTAAAAAGGAACAAGATGATTTGAAAAGAAGAATGGATGGTTTAAATGAGTTGCTCCAATATAAAAAATAAGACTGTTTTCAAAGTAATAAATCAAAACCTCATTTTGGCACTCAGCAGATAAGACTGAATCAAAATGCAAATGAGTTTGCTATCCATAGGAAAAAGCAAGTCAGATTTATTAAACCCGTTATGTGAATAACTCTTTGGTTATGTGTAATTTTTGTTGTCAAAAAGGTCACATGAAAACTGATTGTTATGTGAGGAAAAACATGAGAAGAGGCATGAAATGCATGTGGGTAGTTAAATATGATACTAACTCTAACAAATAGGAGATATTGGTAAGATTGATGAGATTCCTGTTAATAATGCTTTTCTGTAATTCTTTTTGAAGTTTCTGATGCTTAGAACTGTTTTTTTTTTTTTATGTTTTTGAATATTACTGAATTTATATGATGTCAAAAAGAGAGAAAAAAGAATAATGCTGATCTCATGATGATTTGCTGTCATTTCTCTATTTTTACTTGGAATATTGGATTCTTTGTTATTGTTGTTGGATTATAATAGCTGGTTTTTACTCTCATCTTATGATGACAAAAAGGGGGAGAAATGGATGCAATGTGTAAGGGGGAGTTATTCTGAAATTATGAGTTTGGCTCTTGAAAGTTTTGGATGCAATGATTGAGGGGGAGCTTATACTTATTTTTTGTTTCTTTCCAACCATGGTTTTGTCATCATCAAAAAGGGGGGAGAATGTTGATCTTGATTCCTATCTTTTGATGTTTACAAAACAAATAGATGATACTAATATCTTTTCAAGATATACTTTCAGTTATGAAATTGTTTGATTCCATGAACAAGTGCAATTGAAAGAAGACAAAGATTGCTGAAAGCTATCGGACGCTCAAGAAGACAGTACCGGACATCCGATAATCATTGCACAACTTCGGACACATGCTTCGGACGTCCAATAGGATCCTTCGAAATCGACGAATCTATCGGACGCTGAATATGTCTCTACCAGACGTCCGATAGAAACAAGATAATTTCTCAAATCTTTTTGTTTACTGTCGGACGCACAAAAAGCTTGCATCGGACGTCCGAAAGAATTGAAGAAAATCTCTTAAACTCACTGCCTGCTGTCGGACGCATAAAACAGGGCTATCGGACGTCCGACACTCCAACGGCTAGTTGACTCTTCAACTACTTTCTATCCTTTGGAAACATTAATGAGGCACTTTCTTGATCCTATATAAATAGTGGTTGGTCAGATACTTCAAACAATTTTTGCACACTAAAGATACAAAAGATCTAAAATGATTTTAGTGAGAAAATACTCTTCAAAGAAGATTTGTAGTCCTAGTGGTGTGAGGTTCATTGTAAGCTTTTCATTTGTGAGTGAATACTTCATGAGTGTAGCTCTGTGAGGGTTGTCCTGAGAGATAGTAAAACGTTCTGGCTTGACCGAGTGGAGTTCGGGGCAAGGAGGAGGTGAACCTTCCTTTGTACACAAGAGTGATTGTAATTCATCAACTTGAAGTAGATTGTTTGAATTAACCTACAAGCTCAAGAGGAGGTGGGTAGTTAATTGGTTTGCTATTCTTTCCTTTTTATTTATTGTTACGTTTGAAATCTGTACTTTGTTTATCTCTTCTACTCACAAGTACTTGTGTTTTCTCATCAACTGCTCCATTGTGTGGTCGCCTAGAAAAGTGATTGTCTTCGGGCTTAACATGTTCTCTGCTGACTTGATTTGGTTCTCTATCAGAATTACCTTGCTACTCTTCTCTATTGACTATGTCTGCTTCTCTGTCAAAGTTACTTTGATTTTCACATTCTTCTGCACTTTGGTTCACTGAAGAAACCTCTTGCTGGCTGTCGACAACATCTTTTCTGGTATTCTGTTAAAATAATTTTCTTACAGATTTTCTAACTGCTCTCTTCACAGGTTGCACCACAGTTTGTCTCTTCCTCACTGGAGTTTTACCACCCTTTCTTTTGCTTTTCTTAGTTGTGTAGACACCAAATTTTCAGTATAATTTCATTTACTTTCTATTTGTCGTGCTAAGTTTATTCACTTTTTAGTTTTTAGTTTTTAGTTTTTTATTTTATTATTTTTTAAGCTTTAGCATAGAATTTCTCAGGAAAAAGAAAAAGCATTCAAAAATTATGTTCAGTTGTTTTGATTTAAATTCAATATTTTCTTGAAAAAATATAAATATGGAAAAAAGAGGGAAACCCGCAACCGGGTTTCAGGCTATTTAACAGGTTCTGGAGAAAATAGGCTTAATGTTTTCCTGGAAAAATAATGAAAAATGAAAAAATGAAAAGAAAAATGAAAAATTGCAACTTTGCTGTTTATTATTTCTAATTTATTTATTTTTATCCGATGTTAATTAAATGGTTGTTGTTTTTACTTATTTTTATTATCAAAAAAAAAAAAAGAGACCCGTGCATGCAGCAGCGGCAAAAGAGGATGTCATTTTTACGGGGAGATTGCTGGAAGATCGGAGGGCTGGAAATCTTGGTAGAAACCAGTCCCTTATCCTCACCTTTGAGGTGAGGGTTTAGGGATTGGGGGTTCCTATAAAAAGGATGGCCGCAGCCAGGAGAGGACAGGTTTTTTGGAGATGACGGCTGAGTGAAAAAGCTGACGAAGAGGAAAACTGGGAAAGCCAGAAAGAACGAAAAAGGAGATTGAAATCTGAAAAACAGAAACGAGAGAGGGGAGACCCAGAGGGAGAAAGAAAGGGAGAAAAGAAAAGTGACGGCGAGAGAGAAACAGAGAGGAAGGCTGGGGTTTTTAAGAGAGAGAGAGACAAAGTTGATGGCGGTAGAAAGAAACAGAAAGCTGAGGTTTTTTTTGACGGCTGAGAGAGTGAAAGGGAGAGCTTTGGGAGTTTGGGAGAGAGCGGCTAGAAGAGGAAGCCGCAACCAGGAGGGAGACCGAGAGAAACCCAGGTAGCTACTTCATCAGAATCTGCAGTCGATCTCTTTATCACACCCAAGTTGAAGCTTCAAACCCAAAGGTGGTGAACAGGTAGCCTTCAATCCTTTCTCTTGTCTATTTTCATTTCATATGAAATCTGGTCTGCGTAACCAGAGATTTTGGGCTCTTACATTGTGGATTTGATTGCTAGACATATGTTGTTTCATGCGTTCCCTTTCATTATACAGCCCAAAGCTGTTGTCTTTTGTTGTTTTTTTTTTGTATCATGGGCTTCTTGCTTACTTAAACGTTGTGGAATCTGGTTTAGCAGGCTGCATGTTCTTGGTTGTCGAATGGGTATACTTATGTTTCAATCTAGAAATGCATAGTCCGAAGTTTTTTCTGCAAAAAAATGAAACCTTGGGCATGACATTCTCATTTTCTTTTATTACGTTGAATCTGGCTGCCTTTGTTTGGTTGTGGGTTCCTTTTCTGGCATTTTGTTTGTCTTTAATTTATTCATGTTTGGTTGGCCGCTGCAAGTAGATAATAGGGACTCCTCGCTGCATTTTCCTGTTTTTTTTCCCCCCTCGCAGTCTAAACTTTGGCTCGCTGCAGCAGCGTGCGCAGTTTTTCTTTCACTTTTCATTATTTGTTTTCTCTCTTGGATTGTTGAAATTCTTGCCGAGCTTAGCTTTTTTTTCTTTAGGTTTAGTATGCTTGGGGATGTTATCACAATGGGTTTGAAGCTTGGCATTTTGGTTTGAATGTTAGAGTAGTCGAATTTGTTGAGCACTGGCATGCAAACATATCCAGGCCAAAGTAGAAAAGCTGCCGCATTCATTCTCATGCTTTGCTGCGTTCATTTCTTCCCGTAACCGCCCACAAATCTAGTTTAGTTTAGTCATGCTCAAGCTAGTAGCAATGATAGTGGTAGATGATTTGACGAGGTTTGGGTTGTGTTCTGAAGTTTTTGCCCTCTTTTCTGGTTTGCCAATAAGCTGCAAAGTTGCAGCAAGAAAATTGCAGAACATTTTCCAGATTTTTGCATGCTCTTTACCTCTATTTTTGCATTGAAACATGAGAGTTGGGTAGTTAAAAAGTGGAAGAAATGGGTGGTTATCTTCTCACTTTGATCCCTGGTTTAGTTGATTGGAGCCATTACTTGTGTTAGGATGGATGGGAAATTGCATTTGAGAAACCCAGCAGATGCTTCAATCTTCTTGTTGCAGAAACATTTCGTAGCATTTGCATGCATGAAACATCTCCAAATTTTGCACTTTAACCCCTTAATTTGGGTTTAGTGCTACTATGGCCCAATTAGTTGAATAATTTAATCAATTTTATCATTCTAGAATCTTAATTGCTCTTGGTATGCTTTGATATCATTTTGGGTAAAACGTTTAGCGAGTTTTAGGATGAATTTTGAGATTCAATAAGTTTTGATAGATTTTTAGCTTGGATTTGTGTTCTAATCACATTTTGGATAATTTTGATGTTTAATTTGAACAAATAGATTTCCATTCATCTTTTATGAAGTTATAGCATTTGATTTTAATAGGTCTCATCTTAAGCCATCAATTTTAGTATTTTATTTTAGACCCTTTCAAATATTTTTTTTTAATTATTTTAATTATTTTAATTAAGTCCCTGTTGCTTTAGTTTCTTGTATATGGTTGGTTTGTCTATGTAAATACTTTAGTTGACTCCACTTAGTGTTTAACTTTCATTTTTCATAGTTAATTTTTATTCCATAATTAAAGTGGTACCTTGACCTTTTTATTCTTTTGGAGGGTAAATTAGTAATTTCGCCTCATTAGGGACACCATTTCAAGGGAGGTACACGCTAACCCTTTATTTGCACTTTATTTGACCCTATGTGATCCAACGTGCTAAGTGAGAATTGCATGTCTACTTTGCCTTCCTTGCTTTTCCTTAATTCCTTTCATCCATTTCATTTACTTTTGTTTTTTTATTAAGTCTTTCTTTTATTTATTTATGGGGTATGTGTACACCTCTTGGCTTGTAATAGATAGGGCCTGGCGAGCATTTTTGTCCATTTTCCCCCCCTTCCCCTTTTGGTTTAGTTAGCAAATGTAATAGGTTCATTAGATTGATTGCTTGCTTTTGTTGCTACGTGTTAATTTGCTTTATTAGGCTCTTGCATCTAGTCGAGCATGCTAAGTGTTATGTGCTATGTGTTTATAGGTGATTAGCATGTCTACTTGCTTTCTATAGTCATAGATGAATGTAATGGATGAATGCACGTCACCGTACTAGTCCAACGCTAGTTGTGGCTCATTGTCCCGTTTTCCACTAGTCCAACGCTAGTAGGAATTCATAGATATGGGTTAGTCCAACGCTAGACCCTTAGGGATTTCCCTCGCTAGTTCATACTTGCATGTTTCACTACATTTCATGCATTTTTCTTAGTTTTCTAGCATTTGACATGCTCCCCCCAATCCTTTCCCCTTCATTTTAGGTTTTTACATCTCCATGCTAGTTATAGGGTACATTTGCTTGAGAGTTACCCCTTGAATATGGGATATAGACGAGTGTGGCTTTTCTAAGCCTTAGCACGCTTGTATTCCCTCTAATCCAAGGGAAAATTAAAATCATGAAGTTAGAAGTCATTCCCGTACCCGATTTGATGCACTCCTCTAGGTTCATGCATATCACTTTTTTTTCATTTTTTTTATCTACATTTTTCCACTACTTATATTTTTCTCACTCCACATGCCATGTTCACACACTCCTCTACTTCCCCTATCACTTATTTATTTTCTACCTCACAAATTGTACCCAATTGCACTTATATGTATCTACTATTATATTTTCATCCACTAGCACACAAACACCTTTATTTTCTCAATTGGCACACATGCACTTTTCTTACATTTGCACACTTACACTCATATTTGAGTCTTCATTTGCATCATTCGCGACCTCTATGAGGACTTTCCTTATTGGCCACCACAACTCATGTGGTTGGGACCAAAAAGCCTCATAAGAGACATTTTAGATTAAGAATTGCATTTCTTTTACATATCCATTAGTCATATCCAATATGCAACGCATATTTTGGGTAGAAGAATTAGGAAGCGTGGGGCTAGATCGCGCAACTAGCTTTGGCTAGGGTAAGGGAATGCCTTAGGCTTTGCCTTTGCCTTCTCCCTTATCAAATGTGACCCCCGATCCCTTTCTTTGGTTACGTAGACCTAAAAGTTCTTAAAAAGGGATTTGTTTACTTTGCTTTTTAAAAAAAATTCATTTTTGGGTGACTTGGTACACCCTAACTCTATACCAAGTGGCGACTCCATTTTCCATTCAAAAATCCTTTTTTGAACTTTTTTTGGCCAAATCGTCGCATTTTCAAGTCCCACGGCCTTTTATCTTTATTTTCACAAATGTTCACATACATATCTCACACACTACTTTCACACACTCAAAAAGTGGGGCGCGACAAGTTGTTTCGAAGGGATTTTTTGTGCCATCATTAATTTCTACATCAGCTGTGCCATCTAAGTCATTTTCTTGCCTACTTGTATCACCAACATATGGTTCAAAACCAGTCAGATCAACAAGATTTTGTGAAGCTCCAGCACGATTTCTAGTCAAATCTGAATTAATTTCTGAAGAACCTTCATTATATGATAAAGCAAGTGGACCATCATTCGTCACTCTTTTGAATAAGACCTTGCCATCCGGGGAGACAATTTTGACAGGGGTCTGACCTGCCTCTACATATATATGCATATAAGGAAGCCCTTCATAACAAGTAGTCAACAATTCTATGTTCACGTCATCATTTATTGGGATAACACCTACATCCACATCATGGTCTGGAATGGAATACCAAAATTTTGCACATGCCACTTTTTTTTTCAATTTTGGAGTACATGTTCAATAATGAAAATGCTGATAATTCATCAGGGTCACATTTGTAAAACACTCTCACTAAATCACTTGTATACCTAATCTTGCGATGATGTATAAACCGCCCACCATAGTGCATGTGGATATCCACTGTCCTAAAAGGATTTGACATGGTCCCCAACCTAAATTATTTAATCAACACTTTCAAAATTCAAATATAGATTAATAAACTATATCAAGTTACATCACACTTTCAGATTATAACAACAATCAGTTAGACCCGACACATATTATTTAATCAACACTTTCAGATTATATAGTGAAATCTAATTTAGTAGTCAAATCCAGACCCGACACATATTATTTCCTCCTGACATCAACCACATACTCCAAAAAAGACCCACATACTCCAAAAAAGCTAAAAAAGTTAAGAACTTGACACTTTTAAACCCCATTTTATCTGATAAACCGCATAATTAAGCCCCAATATATACTGGAAAAGGAATTCACAAATTGGAAAAAGAATACAAATCCTAAACATCAAATGGACTGAATATTGAACAATAAGTTCTGATTCTTACTTAGAAATGTTAAACAAGTTTCACGATCAGATACAACCACCAATCTGACCTTCCCTTCTTCGCGACCGAATGCAGCCACGCCATTTTCAACTCAGATTCACGATATTTCAGCAACAATTTAGTAGTCAAATCCCTTGTTTTAGGGTTTTTTTTTCTTACACAGGATGAACGAGAGAGAGTCAGTTCTTGATTCTCTCTCCCTCTCATTTATAAATAAGTGTATTTTGGATATTCAACCTGCAGCTGGTAACTCAGCCGGTTCAAAAGTCAATTTTCACTTTAGTTATAAAGTTTAGGGTGTTTATGTGGAGATTTCTAAATGATAGGAGGGTAAAGTGTCTTTTCGCTAAATCATAAGGGGGTTCCCTGTATTTTACCCAAAAGAAAAAGAAAGAAAAGAAAGAGAAAAAAAAATGTGATCCAAATATGAAAGTTCTCCTAGTTTCCTATCCTTGTTTATGCTAGCTCTAAAGGATGGTTTTGAGTCAAGTTTTTGCATTTATTAATTATGCTAATTACATGGCAAGCATGAATAAACTAGGGATGATACATGACAATGGATTTGATTGAATGGTGACATGATAAGCTTTTCTTTATTAAATATTATGAATTAATAGAATTGGAATTTAAAACTTGCATTGTGATCATCTACTTTGTGCCTTATACACAAGTTTGTTCACACTCCATATGTTGAGTCCTTTTTTCATTTCCCTTCACACCCAGAGTGGTCATTCACTATCCCAATTTTCTAATGTTTACTTTGCTCTCCCACCCTTTTCTCCAAGCTCTAGCTAATCCCTTCTAAAAGGTTCCCTTTTTGTCTATTCCCTTTGCCCTCTCCTGCCCACCGTGGAGGCCTCTGATAGACTAACATTCTATTGTGTATATGAAAAATTCTTTATTGTCAACGTGGAAATTTAATGAAAAGAAAGCTTAAGGAGCAAGGGGTAGAACATAATGCCAAATTAGTATTTGATTGATGGGTATTTGGCATACGATAAAGTTGAAGATGAGTTAAAGTTGATAAGAAATTGGGATCTCAAAGTTGTAAGGGGCTAACAGAGACAAGGGCATAATTGTCCCTTTGCAGAGAAGTGTGAGGATTTTTTTGGAGTGTCAAAATCATCAACCTTGACTTTTGCCAATTATACAAAGATACTTGAGTCTAACACCAAGACTGAGCACCTATATCTTAGAGGTGGCAATTCTCGATACAACTAATACACACGACTCAAATCTAACATGAAATTGGTAGGTATGGATTCACTCTTCATGAGTTCAATTCAAAATCAGGTCAGACTAGAAAAACTTGTCAACCAAACAGGTCTAAATCAAGTCAACCGCAGGTTGACCCATTTAATATGTAAGTTTATAATTTAATAAATAAATCGGGGCATAAAGTAAATTAAAAAAACTAACCAAGGTTATCAATTAGTATAACAAGAACGCAATCATGAATATTGTGTGAGCAAAAGATTTTATTTGTGAAAGTGTCATAGTTTTGTTTTTTTCATGATTTATTTTATACAAAAAGGAAAACCAAAAAATTACTGTAAGAAAAATATACAAAATATAGGATTGGGCTACAATTTTCTATATTTTTATGGAAACTCCATTGTACACAAGTCAACCATATTATCAAGGTGAAAAGCTCCCAAAAAAAGAAAATGAAAGTTAAGAAAAAAAGTTATTTAGATCGAGTTCGATTAATCAATAAAACTAGCTAGTCATGTTTGGATTAAAGAGGTTGGCCCATTTAATTTTTTGAGTCATTTTTGGATTGATGTATGGGCACTTGGATCTCAGCCCAATTTGCCAACTTGCGACATCGATCTAATTGCCATCTCAAGCATAGCTGACCTCTCAAATTTATTACTTTTGCAAGGCTTGACAGATAAGGTTTCTAATTTTTGTTTCCAAGACAAGAAGTTCTTCTCTACAAGTTGTATAGGTGATCAATGCACCAAAAATTCAATATCTAGTGAGACTTCCAGCTTTGAATTCCATTTTCCCTAGGTAATAGCAGCCTCATAAAATCTTATTATAGTTTGTTCTTGTTTGTTAGATTTTGTTTTCTTTATTAAATATTCAGTCCCTTCCTTTGTCTTTTTTGTAGAATTTGTTTCTTATTCTAGTTTTTAAAATTTTTTTTAATAAAATCCCAATTTCATTATAATATCTCCACTATTGACATAATGTATATCAAAGCATGGCATAAAAACGTACATATCTAAAAGTTAATCGAGACAACAAATTTGGAAAAAAAATCTTTAAAAATTAATCGAGACAAAAAATTTAGAACAAAAAAAAATTCTTTCATTTGGGTGAACCATAGCAACCCAGTAGATTTGTATATGTCTTCTAACAATCGGATTTAATAAAAATTGTTTCAAGTTCAAAAAGAAATTTAGATCTGGCATGATAGCGTGAGAAGTTCAAGATCTGAGAAACTAAATATATGAAATCTCTCAAATTTCACTAAGAATTAACAAAAAATAAAGAAACTCTCATAAAAAATTGTAAGAGAGAATAAAACTCTCACTACAAAAATTTAGGATAAAAAAAACTCTTACTAAGATATTTTAGATATTTTAAAAGAATCTCTCACTAAGAAACTCTATCAGAGAATCTACTTAACTTAAAAAAAACCTAGAAAGATGTCATCTCTCATAAGAGAGTTGGAGTAAATTTTGACTAAAGGATTTCTAGAGAGAAGAAGAGAATGAGTCTAGAGAGAGAAGGAGGGGTCGTCCACTTTAGAATAGTTTTCTTTTGTTTTATTAAAAGTATGAAAATGTAAAATCTTTTTGGAAACTCTTTTTCATTTCTAATTTTACTTTTGGTTCTTAGAAATGGTTGGATAGGCAATAGGGTAGCTAATGCATTGGAAGAATTGGCTAATAGGAAGTTCTCTCCTATCACATAAAATACAATACAGATTTCATTACAACTTTAGAATTTTGTACCCCTGAAAATTCTATAATTATTGTAAGATGTATTCAAAAATTCTACTAGTAGACTTCAAGCCTTTTGTCATGCTTCTAGCCCACACATGCCAAGTACGAGACATTTGTCATATCCTCAAGACTTGAGAACACAAGGCAACCATAACATTCTAAAATTACTACTTTAATTACTCAATAATAAGACTACTTAAAAGTGTGGTACATAACTAGCAACAAGAAAAAACATAACATCCATTTAGCGCCCGTACGCCCAATCAACTAACAAAAATGTAAATTTAAAAGTATTCTGGTACATAACCAATACTATATGACATTTAAATCCTAATGCTAAAATCCATTTCTCAAACTGCAAGTAAGTAGTAGAAGTCATCTTTTGGGTTCTCAATATATACAACCTCATAGTTTTTGAGATTTACAAATATAGTAAAAGAGAATGGATTGAGTGACACGATACTCAATAGGTAACATTTAATTCTTTGTTGGATCATGTAGCTGATATATACATATTTATTATACTGTTGTAACACTTGTCAACCATATCACATTTATAGTTTTTTAAAAACAATTGCAATATCAATTAAGATACATAAACATATAATACCAAGTTGGGTGGCATCGAATCACATAATATAACATGAGCATATTCATAGCATAGCTTGATATTAATAAAACATTTTAAACATATCATCTCATTTCATAACATAGTTCATAAACAAGTACATGCAATGTTCGACTTCTAAGTGCTCAACCTAGAATTTAACCCCTTCAAGGAGGGCGGTAGATCAAGCATTTTCCTTGACCTTCACTTGATCTACCCATACATGAGTCAATTGGTTGGGTACAATGACTACCATGACTATTCATAACCAATCAAGTATTTTCCCTAGTCTTCACTTGATTGTTATATATGATGGGACTATAGACCCTACCGTCTATCTAATAACCATTTAAAACTCTCTGTAATATAAAATCATTTCACACATCACATGCACTTTTCTTTCATTTCATAAGAATATGCCACTCATTTCATAAAATACAGTATAGCAAAATATTTCAAATAGGCATACATGATCCATCTTTCATATACTAATATAAAGCATTTACTTGAGAAAATTCATATATAACATTTTGAAAATATAAAGGGATAAACACCACCTATCTTGAACTGCTTGAGTGAGATACTCCTAATGCTCCTTACCCTTACTTTGCACCTACAGTAGATACATGTTCGTTTTAATTAGTTTACAATCCTAATTCACAAGGTACATTTCTTTGTTCTAAGTATCCTATTATTCATGTCTAGACAATCTATAAGAAGTACTTAAAAGTTTCTATTTAAAAGTTTCCTAAAATAGAAACTTTCAATTTTTGGAGAGTCTACTAATGTAAGAAATTTCTCTTTTTAGAAGGGTTCTTGACTTAAGAAATTTTCCTATCATAGAAGATGGATATTAATTAATTTCCAAGATATGAAAATTTTAAATAATTTCTTATAAATGGGCCAAAAGAGTTTGGGCTCAAATTTGCTTTGGGCTAGGCTCAAAAGCTAGGCCCATCTAATAGTTGGACTTTAATTCATTTGAATTTGGGCCTAATAGCATTAATATTTTATTTGGGCTTTAGAAATGTGTCCTTGGCTTAATTAATAATAGGTGAATATAATCAAGTTTGACATTATAAATATATTTTGATGTCGATCAAAGCATTATGGGCCTTGGTGAAAAATGTTTTGATTTTTATAACAAAGAAGTTGTATTGGGCCTTTATAGTTCAATTGCCACAAAAAAATTCACATTTTAATTAGTAGAGTTGTTAAGTAAATCCATTTGAATTTTTGTATACTTTTTAGACCCAAATCAACTAAATTTGGCCCAAGCTATAGATCCTTATTAGTGAAAAGACAAATTAAAAATACCGGCCCACTTGGATTCTTTAGATAGCCAACCTATCTACTAGCCCAACATTTTAATTAAACAGCCCGCTTAAATATTCAACTATTGTTTGGCCTAAATTGAATAAGTGCGTCTGACCTAACTCATTGAAATGGGTTGACCCAAAACCAACAACCCGACCATTTTCAAAATGGGTCCTTTCTTCCACAATTCACAACCTTAATTTCATTCCTCTTCGAAACCCTAAACCAACCACTGCTGACAACATCTTTCCCACCAGCACCATCTCCACCATTGCTGGTGGCTCTCATCAAATGGCAACACTAGAAGCGATGGTCGCTGCTACTAGTTGCTGCAAAGACGCAGTCATTAAACTACGGCTGCTAGTGGCCACTACCATGGTAGCCACGATTACCACCAGCTTTCGCCAGACATGGCCGGCCATTATCCAGGAGGTGAGTTACTGGCCTTTTGTGGCAGAGGAGGTTCATCCGACCTTCCCTCTTATTCCCCGATCTTCTGCTACTTTCTTTTCCTTATTTCCTATATTTTTCCTGATTTTCTTTTTCTTTTCTGAAATTCACCCTACCATTAAAGGATGCTTCTACTCTGACCCTAACTTTTAAAGTTTTTCTGTAGATTTGTCCCAAGTGTCATAATTTGCAACCGAATGAAATTTTCCTTCGTAAAATTCTTCAAAGCATGTTCATCAATATCAATCCAAACATGACCAAAATGATACTTTATATAATGATCTTATACTAACGATTCACAAGTAACTAATAAATAATATAGGAATAAATTTTGAAGCAAGTAAAATAAAAGATAACAGTAGATTAGGTACTTACTTGTTTAGGTTTCTGAAGAGGTGTATTCTAATTGGGATTCCAAGTGATCTTCAGAGTCTTTTCCCTATTCACCGAAATTCCTATTGTCTGATATTGAGAGACAATGAAAGAGATGGAAAGTGTCATAGTTTCATTTGATAAGTAGCAATATAGGTATTTTCTTTACAAAGTTTAGTTTTCCTTCTAGTAACCACCTTTCCACTATTAGACCAACTTCCCCATTTTTCTATCCACTATTTCAATAATTTCTTTTAAGCTAATAACTTTTTGTTATTCCTGAATTATTGTTATTGTTATTGTTGTTGTTGTTGTTGTTATAGATTGGAGAAAAAATATTTTGGGTTCAACATTCTACCCACTTTCAACAAAATTTCATCCTCTAAACTTACGTACCTTGTTAAAAAAGGTAAGGGTATTTGCTCTACATATCCTCTTCCAACTCCTACGTTGCTTTTCATGAGATATGATTTGTCCATTACGTCTTGACATAAGGTATTGTTCTTCTTTTTAGTACTTGGTTCTTGCAGTCCACGATTCTCAATAGAATTTCTTCTATTGGTAGATTTTCCTTTACCTCAATGGGTTGGTCTTCCAACACATAACTTGGGTCAGGCCCGTATTTTCGTAATTGAGAAACATGAAAGATTTTATGCACCCTTGATAATGAAGGTAGAAGGACCAACTGATAAGTTAGAGTCACAACCCTTTCAAGTATTTTGTAGGGTCCTATGTATCTAGGACTCAACTTGCTACTCCTTCCGAATCTCAGCACCTTTTTCATAGGAGATATCCTAAGATATACATTTTCTCTTGGTTGAAATTCCAGCGACCTTCTCTTCAAATTTGCCCAACTCTTGTTTCGATCCTACGTCGTTTTAAGTCTCTCATGAATAATATTCATCTTCTCAAGAGTTCTTTCAACTAGATTAGGATCGGTGATAAGTTTTTCACCCACTTTATCCTAATACAGTGAAGATCTACACTTTCACTCATACAATGTCTTAAATAAAGCCATGCCAATTCAGTTATGATAACTACTATTGTAAGAGAACTCTATCAACTTTACTAGTTTGTCCCAACTATCCAAGAAATCTAAAGCACAAGCTTGTTAACCATACCTGCAAGTTAATCTCAAATCTGTTCCCATACCTGCAAGTTAACCAAAACCTAGAGGTAAACCTTGAGCCTCGATCCATGACTATACTTGATGGACCCCTATGAAGGCAAACAATTTCTGATACATATATATATCGACCAATCTTTCCATAGCCAATCCTTTTGGCATTGGCAATAAATAGGTTGATTTTGTCAATCGATCAACTATAACCCAAATAGCATCATTATTAAAGTCCATCATCTCATGTTCCTATTTTCACTGTAGAATCTCTAAAGGTTACTATAAGCTGGTAGTTCTCCGATGCTCGACTTTAACTTATTGGCACACTAAATACTTAGCTACATATTTGGCTGTTTTTTGCTTCATTCATCAAAAATTTTTCTTCAAATCTTGGTACATCTTAGTGTTAGGATTGGCCCAGGAATAAACAAACTAAAGTTAGAACAAAATAGACAGTATAACCGACCATATAACGATTAGGCTGGAGACACCAGCCATATAATAATTAGGCGGTAAAACCGACCATATAAAAAAGGGTTGTGGCAACCCAATAAAGACAAACAATAAAGCAAATAAAAGACATAGAAGATTTACGTGGTTCGGTCAAATTGACCTACGTCCACAGGCGAGGGAGAAGCAATATTTCTACTATGAAGAAGAAATACAAAAGCAGTAGGAAAGTGGTTCCTAGGCCAATAAGGCATTTACAAAAGAGTTTAGAAAATATTCCTAAATTCAAAACAAGAAAGCCTAAAATATTTGACTAAATGGGCTAAATGACTCAAGAAACTAATAGCCCATATAACTCTCTTGAATGGTGCAATTGAAACTAACCCAAGGCCCCTATATTTATAGCCTTCAGCAGCCGACTTCTCCTTGGCATTGTTCGATGTGGGACGAAGCAAAATTCTTTGGTCAACAATTGCGGCTTCAACAAATCTCCACCTTGGTGAGTCCCTAACATCGATAATAATAAAACTGCTCCACCTTCTCCACATAAGCCCCAATGGGCCTAAATCACAAACAACGAACACCAACCAAGTCCAAGCACTGCTTGAACTTGTAAACTGGAAGAGGCTTCGTAAACATGTCAGTTGGATTGTCCTTCGTATTGATTTTCTGAATAAGGACTTTTCCTTCAGCAATGATATCCCGAATGAAGTAATACTTCACATAATGTATCATTGTGATAGTCAAAGTGCCATACACTTGACTCAACATCAAAATATAGTCAAGTGTATTCACTGTGATAGTCAAGTGTATGGCACTTTTTATCCATCTCAGCAAAATTTGCATCTGTCACATCCTCTGACTTTTTCTCGATTCCGTATATTGCTAGATCAACTCCGTCTTGAACCAAAATGGCCTCCATTTTGAGTTGCCACATCCCGAAATTGACATTCCTGTCGAATTTTTCGACAACTGTCTTTGTTATCCTCATTATTGCCACAAAATCTATAACTTGAAGCTTGTCTCAAAAAACTGATCAAACAAATATGCAAGTCTCGTGAGCAGGCCCCACAGGGTGAGCGGCCCCACGTGTTAAGCGGGCCCCACGGGGATGAACGGACCCACTTATCCTGTGGGGTCCGTTTATCTGTGGTAGTCAAAGTGCCATACATTATGTGAAGTATCATTTTATTCGGGATATCATTGTTGAAGGAAAGGTCCTTATTCAGAAAATCAATACCAAGGACAATCCAGCTGACATGTTTACAAAGCCTCTTCCAGTTTACAAGTTCAAGCAGTGCTTGAACTTAGTTGGTGTTCATTGTTTGTGATTTAGGCCCATTGGGGCTTATGTGGAGAAGATGGAGCAGTTTTATTATTATCGATGTTGGGGACTCACCAAGGTGGAGATTTGTTGAAGCCGCAATTATTGACCAAAGAATTTTGCTTCGTCCCACATCGAACAATGCCAAGGAAAAGTCGGCTGCTGAAGGCTATAAATATAGGAGCCTTGGGTTAGTTTCAATTGCGCCATTTAAGAGAGTTATATGGGCTATTAGCTTCTTGAGTCATTTAGCCCATTTAGTCAAATATTTTAGGCTTTCTTGTTTTGAGTTTAGGAATATTTTCTAAACTCTTTTGTAAGTGCCTTATTGGCCTAGGAACCGCTTTCCTACGGCTTTTGTATTTCTTCTTCATAGTAAAAATATTGTTCCTCCCTCGCTCGTAGACGTAGGTCAATTTGACCGAATCACGTAAATCTTCTGTGTCTTTTATTTGCTTTATTATTGTCTTTATTGGGTTGCCACAACCCTTTTTTATATGGTCGGTTTTACCGCCTAATTATTATATGGCTGGTGTCTACCGTCTAATCATTATATGGTCGGTTATACCGCCTATTTTGTTCTAAGTTTAGTTTGTTTATTCCTGAACCAATCCTAACACTTAGTTCTACTGATATAAATTAAAAACCTTGAGTTGTCTACTTCCTTTAATACTTGTTGCTTCAACTCTTCGTCTCTTGGCATACACAATCTACCTCTCGTCCTCAAACTACCATCATTTTTCAGTTCAAATCCATCAAAGGGTTCCACTTTAACCTTCTCCTTGATCTTGACAATCTTGGTATCTGAGTTCTGTGCCTCTCTAATTTATCTATCAAAGTGGGTGCAAGTACTAGGGCAGCTAGCACCTCAGCAGTAGAACTCTCCATTTTTCTTACTCAAAATCCTCCATCTATTCTTCCATTAAGGGTTCCCTTATGGTTTTTGACTTCCTACTCGGAGCATTAGCTACCTTATTTGCCTTGTTTGGGTGGTAACTAATCTTCAAATCATAATCCTTAATTACCTCTAGCCACCTCTTTTATTTCATATTCAACTCCTTTTATGTGAAAAGATACTTAAGGCTCTTATGATCCCTAAAAACCTCGTATTGCACCCTATATAGGTAATGCCTCCATATTATTAGAGTAAAAACTATAAGGAAACACTCAGTGGAAGAACATGTGGAGGATTTTGAGTTAGAAATGGTGAACTCTATTGTGACTTATCTACTTAGTCTAGTGTTGGCTGTATTCAAGGAAATTCTTTACATAAAAATATCTTATGTATTGATTGGTTACTATGGAACAACAATTCTATGGCATGTAAACCATTTTGGTTAAAGTTGAAGTTGGCTGTAAGTGGGATATCTGATGTTCAAAGGCTGAATTCTGTTTGGATTTTAAAGTTGATTTGTGAATCATAAAATGGACCCTTCATGTATGTGTAATTTGTACTAAACTCGGACCGATATTGCTTTGTCTAAAGTGCTATTTAAATTGGACTTCAAAATGGTTCAATTTAATTAGTCAATGTGTTTTACTAATAAGATCTCAAATGTAGGCGAATGAACAATTGTGTTGAAAAAGCCCCTATTTAACCTTACTAAGCTGGTACCTTTAGAAATGCTTATGCAATTACTAAATTGTGATTGATCAAGTTAATACGAGGACAACCTTTGTAATTGTATAACCAAAGTCCAGATTTTATGACGACATTCATTATCAATAAAAGGACTATCTTTACAAAGCACAAGAGTTAAGAAATGATCCCTAAAGTTCTAAAATAATCATGATAAAGCAATTAAAGTATTTTAAAATTTCTTTATGGCCCAAAAGGTTTAACAATTGACCGGTCTTGTATGAACTAGTTCTATTGGTTAAATCGAGTCCATCGTGTTTAGAATTAACCCAATGAAATATAATAATGTATTGAAATGCCCAAATCAATTAGAGCAAGTCGTTTTCATAAATTAGACTATTTTGAAAGCCCAACTCTGCTGTAATGACCCAAACTTAATTAGACTCCTTAAAGAATATTTTATTTTAAATGTCCAACATTATCATAAACATCAAGTTTTCATGTAAATTATGGTGGCAGTTTCGTCAAAGGAATTCACTCTGGGCTTCTTTTATGTACGATCACTATTTGAAGAATTGTCATCCGAATACATTTGTTGTTTGTAATAATGTGTCGTCTTTATGCCATCGTGTTTTTTTAGTTTGGGCAGAGATGCAGTTTGCGATCAAATAGGATGTTTGTTTGGGGGATTGTTCTTTTTGGTGGGATAATTGGTCGAGTTTGGGTCCGTTGGCTTGGTTGGTTGATCACCATGAGGAGGATTTTCAGGTTCATAATGTTTTTAGTACTGAAATCATTGATTTGGATGTTTTATCAATATTGCTTCCAAAGGACATTATTGTGCATTTGTGATCTGGTTTTTTCTCTTCTGGGTGGTCCAGATGTAATGACTTGAACTTCATCAAGTTCGGGTAATTTTACCATGAGCACAGTATATCATTTGGTAAGGATTTCCACCGTATGGTCGTATGTTTTTTCACATATTTGGAATGCCACATTACCGTTAAAAGTTTTATTTCTTTATGTGGTGTTTTCTTTAGTTTAAGCTACCTTGGGCAATATTCTTACTCGGTTTCATGTTTTTGGACCATCTAAGTGTCTTTATTGTTATGATCCGATCGTCGAGACGTTGGATCATGTGTTTGTTTCGTGATGTTTGGCAATCCAGGTATGGGAATATGTTGCAAAGCCTTTAGGTATTCATATGGCTTTTATTTTGGTTAGTGAATTATGTCAGGCTTGGTGGTTTATGAAGGTGGAGGGGGCTGCTATTAGATGGTTGATGCAGGTTACACCTCTACTTATTTTTTGGCATCTATGGAAAGCACGGAATAAGGCCAAGTTCGAGGGAATTTGTATAGATTCTTCTTGGGTTAGTGGAGGTATGGTTTATGAGGCGCGACTGCTTTGTTCTGTTTTGTTTCCAGGCAAGTTTTTCCTTTTGTCTTGGATGGATATAGTTAGTCAGCTTTCTAATTCTCCAGTTAATTTGGTAGCGCGGCTGGTGAGATGGAATTTTCCGGATGAAGATTGGATTAAATTAAATTTTGATGGTTCCTCAGATTTGGTAGCTGGGATTAGTGGTGGAGGAGGTGTGGCACGGGATTGTACTGGTGGTTTCTTGTTTGCTTTTTCGGATTCTTTTGGTAATTTTGATGCTTTGCGTGCCTGCTTTGGCTTTGTTGCGAGGGTAACAACTTTAAAAAAAGGCTGGTTTTGAAATTTTGTGAGTGGAAATGGATTCTACGATCATGGTAAATATATTAGCTAAAGGCATGACTATACCGGCTAGATTACGTCCAATTTATAGAGAGATTTGTAAGGCTTTACCTACTTCTGTTCAATTTACACATTGCTTTCATTATTGCGGATTCGCTGGCTGGATTTGGAGCTCGGACTTCAGCTTTTTATTTTTTTTTCTCTTCTTTAGCTGCCTGCCTGACAGTTACTAAGGGCTTGTTTAGCATGGAGAAAAAGGCTCTCATCCCTCTCTTGCGTTGTATTATTTCTACAATATTTAATAAAATGGATAGCCAAATCCACCCACCAGAGATGATTGGCGGTTTAGGAAAAAAAATTAACTCAAAAACTCTGTTTAAGTGCCCAAGTAAATTGAGAACCCAAATACAAATTTAAACAAGACTTTTTCATGAATGGATTTAACTCTAAGGCCAAGTTTAAACTCAAATTCGGTCTGAGCTAATGTAGGGCCGTTATATACTAGAATAGAATGTTTCCTTGTGAATATATGAATTAAGGCAATTTCTAAAATAAAAAAAAGGAAAAGTTTTCAAATCAGGATCCTTCTAAAAAAACTTTCTAAATTAGAATACATTCGGGAAAAAGATATAACTTTTCAAATTGGAAAACCTTCCAAAGAGGGAAACTTTCTAAATTAGAAAACTTTCTGAAAAAGGAAACATTCCATTTTAGAAAACTTGTCACTTTCTTTTTATAAAGGTTCAAACATGTTTTCTAAGGTTATTCAAGATAGAAATGAGCATTTTAAGAATAGAGCATATGGACTAATTAAGGTATATATGACACTAGTTATCTGTTAGAAATGAGTTCAAGGGCACGTTAAAGCTCTTTATTTTATAAAATGAAATGATATGATTGATATGTTTTATGATTTTCAAGAATTTTCTATAAATGTGTTCATATCATGTTATGTGTTTTCATGCCACCTCTAGACCCTATGGAATTAAGTGTTACGATGGCCGAAATCTACTTAAGTGTATACAAATCACTCTCAACGAAATATATATATATATATATATATATGTAATAGATGAAAAATATGCCTACTGTCTTTATTTAATGTATGCATGTGGTATTGTGTGATCAAATTTGCAAATGTATACCATATGTATATAGTTATATGATTCGACAAGGGAGTGAGTTCTATTTACTGGGCGGTCGTCGCTCAATCCTCATTCATTATTTTCTTCCAGATCAAGAAAGCAAGATCATCTACGTTTAGAAGATAAGAGCAAGGTAAAAAGATAGACGTTTTCATTCTGGAAGGATAGTGTAAGGTGTTGAGTAGATGTATGGATTCGAATATAGCATGTATTTCTTTAGTATTTTCAAGTTTTAAGTTTTAGTAAATTTTTATGAGTTATGAGCATGATATATTGTATTTGTGAGAGTAAGGTCTCATCGATACGGTGTGCAACATCACAAATCCGATCCAGAAACCCAAATTTGATGCGTGACACCTTTGCCCTCCAAGTATTGGGGGAAAAAGAAAAAGACTTATGCGATCACATCCTAGTAGCAAAAAAGTCCGTCTGGGCATGACATATCCAATTCTCATCACACAATATCAATCAGTGATCAACTTGAGGACCTCCCTTCATTTGATTGTCTTTTTTTTTTTTTTTTAAACGAATAGTATCCTTTTATTACCAACAATTGAACACATATGAAGGAGGGAACAAACCCCCAAAGACCTGAAGATTACAACCAGAACACACCCTAAGCCTCATCAATTACCCAACGAACCCCCGGCACTCCACGCGTGTCAAGAATAATCGAAGCCCGAACTAATGCCGATAGTTGCTGAAACTGATCATACACCCGGGTGCCTCCAGCCCCTATAGCTGCTAGCCTATCCGCAGAAGAATTGGCCTCGCGGAAAATATGTGAGAATGAAGCCGAAAAACCTTGCAATAAATCTCTAACTTTCCTCAATGTATTGCATAATGGCCACTTAGCTATTACCCCCGAGCCAACCAGCTGCACCAACGTTTTGGAATCCACCTCGACTAGTGACGGACAAAGCCCCCGTTGATGACACAACTGCAAACCACACAGCAGAGCCATACTTTCTGCCTCCAACACAGCCTGATCTCCAAATTCTTTGTAAAAAGCAAAAATCAATTTTCCCTGACTATCGCGCAACAGACCACCACCCGAGGCCCTACCACAATTCACGCTGGCGTCCGAGTTGAGCTTAAGCAGCCCCAGCGGAGGTTTCTCCCAGGCAACCGCACAAGGGATTCCCCTCCGCGGAGAGACCTTAATAGATCTTAGCAACTCGCAATCCGCATCCCCTGTAAAGTGCGCCCGACGAAACTTACCTGCCCTTCCAAGCTGTTCTAAAAAATAGTCCACCTCGCAGAGTATCTTGCCGACCTCCCATCGCAGGCCCTGATAGCGCTCCTGGTTCCTGGCTAGCCAAAGGAACCAGCACACTACAATTGGCATGACTACCCGAATGTGATCCTTCGCAGAGGAAACTGAAGTAAAGTGCCAAGAGACAAATACCGACGCCATACTCGAGCAATTACGCAAATGAAAACCAAAACGGCCAGACACTCTCCGCCACACTTCCGATGCAACCGGGCCAGTCAAGAAAACATGCAAAAGAGCCTCCTCCGCCTGGTAGCAACACCCGCACCGAGAAGGCAAAGCCAAACCCCGACAACGCAACGTCATATCCAGAGGGAGGAAATTACGCACCAATCTCCAAGCCAAGAAAGACATTTTTGCCGGCAAAACCGAAGGCCAAAGTAGGGAGTCAACAAGACACCGATGCTTCCTTTGCCGAAGCACCTCCCATGCCGACTTAACTGTGAAGCATCCCGTTGGATAAGGCAACCATACCATCATATCCTTCCGAGCTAAATCATGGGGTACTTCTTTGATCGCCTGGACGACAAACCCTGGAACCCACCGGCCAAGACGCGTTTCATCCCATCCATCGCTGGCAATAAACTCCGCGACAAGGAAATGGGGCTTCTCAGATCGATCCACCACACTCTCTAACGGCTCCTAGAAAACCCATCTATCCTTCCAAAAATCCACAAGGCCTTCCCCTAAGCACCACCTAATGTTCTGTTCCGCCATTTGACGTATGGCTATAAGACGCCTCCAAGTACCTGAAGCCCGCTCTACCAATGCCTCCGACGGATGAACCCCTTTGATGTATTTGGCATGCATGAACTTTGCCCAAATGGGCTCTCCAAGCCTAAACCGCCACCATAGTTTTACCGCAAATGCCCTTGCCATGTCCGTAAAGGACCGAAAACCCAGGCCCCCTTCGTCAATGGGAAAACACATCTTGTCCCAGGAGGACCAATGAATGCGCCTCTCCCCCTTATCATCCCAGAGAAAGGCATTACAAATTTTACCCAATCGTGTGGTCACCGCCTTTGGAGGATTCAACACCTGAAGTAAGTACATCGGAAATGAAGCAAGTACATGCCGTGCTAAGACCAGCTTGCCCCCAAAGGACAACAACTTAGTACTCCAGTGTCCAAGACGGGTCCGTATTTTCGAAATAATATCATCAAACAAGAAACCCCGCCTCCGACCTTTATATATAGGAGCGCCCAAAAAAATGAATGGGAAAGATTGCCTGCGAAATCCTAGAACCCGAGTCACCAACTGCTCCTGTCCCGACATAGCCCCTGAAGGCTGAAAAAAGGAGCTCTTGTTAACATTCACCTTTTGACCTGAAGCCTCCTCATACTCCATCAAAAAACCCTTTATTGCGGACAGGCAATCCTCTGAGCATCTTGTAAACAAGAGCATGTCATCTGCGAAGGCCAAGTACGGCACCGGACTCCCTGCCGTAACAAAATACCGACCGGGCTGCCGCTCCAGCAAATGATGTAACCCGCGGCCTAAAAAATCGGCCACTAACACAAACAGGCCAGGAGAAACCGGGTCACCCTGCCTAACACCCCTTGAAGATTTAAAGAAACCAGCAGCCTCACCATTCACCAAAACTGAAAACCAATTATTAGACACGAGCCGAAAGAAAATGTCAACCACCTGCTCCGCAAAACCAAATCTCCGAAGCATAAACAAAATAAACGGCCACTCGACCCTGTCATACGCCTTTTCCATATCCAACTTTAACATGAGGTTCGGATGTCTCAACCGCCTATCTAAATCCGCCACCAGCTCCTGCGTCAGAAGGATGTTATCCGTTATCCCTCGTCCTGGTACAAAACCAGTCTGCCACTGTGATACTAAGGCCGGGAGAACCCTACCCAACCGATCCGAAACGAGCTTAGAAATAATTTTCGAACAGACATTGCAAAGACTAATTGGCCGAAAATCCTTCCACTGCATGGCGCCTGCAATCTTAGGCAGTAAAATAATAGACGTGCTAGTAAAGCTCCGAGGCAAACGCATACCCTGGAAGAATGCCTGAACCGCCTCCAATAAATCTGACTGGATAATATCCCAACAGGCCTGGTAAAAACCTGCCCCAAACCCATCCGGCCCTGGGGCACTATCTGCGTCCAACGCGAACACCACTCCCTTTAATTCTGCCATGTCAGGTAAAGCAGATAACAAGTCATTGTCTGCCTGAGCAAGCTGAGGGACCGAGAAGGGCAGCTCCGGAGAGTGCCACCCGTGTTGTTCAGAAGCGAACAACGCCGAAACGAAATCCACCGCTGATTGCCTTATGTCTTGTAAATCCTCCAACCATGTACCTGCCTGATCCTTAATGCGGGCGACAAAATTAATATTGCGACGTTGCCGGCAGCGAGAATGGAAATAAGCTGTATTAGCATCCCCAACCTGCAACCATTTGATGCCCGCCTTCTGCCTCCAAAACTCACCCTCCAACGCCAAACTCCTGGCAAATACCGCTTTTGCCTCCTCCAACGCTGCTCTGGACACAGAATCCCTCGCAGCGTCGAACTGCTCCTCACGTTGTTTCATAACAGCCGCGGCCGCCCGTACGTTGGTAAAAATATTGCCAAATGTCTGGACGTTCCAAACCTGCAGGCAACCCTTCACAGCCCTCAGCTTATTATAAAATTTCGGCATACCCTCACCCTCCACCGGCATCGCCCAACCCTGCCGAACCACATCCATAAAACCCGAATGCCTCCTCCAAACATTCAGAAATCTAAACGAGCGTTTGCTGTGGCTCCCATTTTGACAATTAATCAAGAGGGGAGCATGATCTGACCGCCCCCTGGACAAATGGGAGACATGCGAAAGCTCATACCCATCAGCCCACTCCTGATTCATGAAGGCCCTATCCAATCTTTGCCATACCCTACCATTGGTCCAAGTAAATAAAGCCCCATCAAAAGGCACCTCGGACAAGCCGCAGTTGCCAACAGCTTCATTAAATTCTTCCATGTTCGTTGCATTGGCCGGAGAACCTCCCACACGCTCTTCCGAACTGGAAATGACATTAAAATCCCCTGCCAGCATCCATGGCCCAAGACCTTCTCCCGCCAATCCTTCCATTGCCGACCACAACTCTCGCCGCCCCACCCTCGAGCACCGAGCATAAACTGCCGAAAACTGAATTGAACACCCGGAAGAAAAAATGATGTGCATGTGAAGAAGTTGCTCTGCCATCTCCCTAAACGCCAAGGACAGCTCATTGTACCAAAACACCCACACCTTGTTATTCAAAGCCCCCATCGCCCTATCAAAACCCAGGAGCCGACGTACCACCTCCAATTGTGGAGTATCCGACAAAGGTTCCAGAAGTACTAACAATCTTATTTTATGATTTTTGCAAATCTTATCTAAATACCTAAGTGAGTCCTTGCGTGAGGCCCCGCGTATATTCCAAACAACAACCTTAATGTGATTTAACATGAGACCGCAAAGAGTAGTGAGTTTGAGATTGGTGATGAACCTGATTAAGAGGAGCTTTCGCCGAGCGGCCACCCTTGTGCCTAGTTTCAGGCAGACCATACTCAATCTCAGGCTGCTCCAGCCCGGTCAACCCCTCCCTTGGTCGCTGCGGATCATCGAGCAGGCGGCGATGCAACATCCTTTGAAACTGTTTGAGCTGCTCCCACGGAGCTACGTCCCCCGGATTATCCCCGTCCGAACATTGCCGTCTATGCCCCAGCCTAGCTGTCCTAACAGAAATCGCGGACCTAGAAGGAACGCGATCAAAATCCTGCACCTCCATGTCGGATAAAGCGTGCAACACTGCAAAGGAATTATGAGACGCCGCAGCCAACTCCTCCTTTTCCCATCCACCCGCCTGCATTGCCAACGCAC
Source organism: Coffea eugenioides (assembly GCF_003713205.1). NCBI lineage: Eukaryota > Viridiplantae > Streptophyta > Magnoliopsida > Gentianales > Rubiaceae > Coffea > Coffea eugenioides. The sequence continues at coordinate 32,465,464 of NC_040037.1, forward strand.
AGTCCGAAACCTGCACCATCTCCTGTGTCGCCCTCAAAGGCAAATCTGGTAGAGCAACACGCACATCAGCATCAACCGTAGCAGTCCCAGGACCGACCATCGCCTCCTCGACTAACGAAGCGGGAGCAGGATTAGTCGACAGCATATGCGCCATCTGATCCCAATCCCCCGCTTGATTCTGCACCGCCCTCTCCGTAGCAGCCTTCGCGTCCTCCAGCGCAGGGAGAGGAACCCCCTCTGAAGCCTCCGTATGCCCCTCGACGCCCTGATCCGAAACCAAGGCCCCATTAGTTCTCTGGTGCCACTCCACCTGTTTCATCTCTGCTTCCCGCTGCACCTGACCTTGTCCACTGTTAACCTTCGGCCTGTAAACCTCCAATGCCTTCCCTTTCGACGTAAACAGATTCTTGGAGGGCTGGAGATCCGGATTCCTCCTATAACACTCCTCATCTACATGTCCGAATCGAGTACAGAACCCACAAAAATTCAGCCAACTCTCATATTCCACCGCCTGCCAGAAACCTTCTTGTTCCTCCCCAATCCAAATACGACTTGGGGGCTGTTTCGACACATCCATCTCAATCAGGACCCGCGCTACCGAAGGACGTCGGAGCGTCAATGTCGCCGCATCAATCTTCAGACAGCGCCCCAGCAAACTAGCTAATTTGGTAATGTACACCGTATTAAACAACGGCAAAGGAAGTGTTGGCAGAGATACCCACACCGGAGCAAATGTCGAATCCTTATGAACGTTGAAATCCAACGTCCATTTTGATAACAGCATCTGCGCTCCCTTCACGAACCAGGACCGGCGCACAAACAGCCGTGCATAATCCTCCGCAGTCGAAGGCCTGATCAGAACGTGATTCAGATCCAGAAGGCCAACCTCACAATCTCCCTTGAGGCCCAGCGAAACAAAAAAACCCCTAATAACCTCCATTGGTGGCCGACGAAACGGAAACCGTCCTACCAAAGCATTCTTAAAAGGCGTCGAAAGCAGTTGCATATCACTCTGGGATAGACGCAGCGCCGGCTCACCTCTATGAACCGAGCAGCACCCCAGATCTGGAATATCCTCCAGGCGGGCCGAACCAGATAGCACATCTGCAAAAGACTTGGAAGGTGCTGCGCAGCCGGGTACCCCCCCTGTGACCGGCGGCGGCCACGGAGGACCCTCCATGCAAAAACCCTAGGCCAAACCCTAACAGGCACGCTTCATGCAAAGTCTCGTTTCCCAGTGGCGGTGTTCATAGATGATATATTGGTGTATTCTAAGTTTTGAGAGAATCAAGAACGACACTTGAGGATAGTTTTCCAAACCTTGAGAGAGCATTAACTTTTGCTAAGTTCAACAAGTGTGGCCTTCATTTGATTGTCTAGAGACTTGTGAGAAACCAATCTACCATCAAGAAAATTGGGGATCCATTTGTCTTCCTAGATACAAAATGATCTTGCGCTCTCGCTCTCAATTTTACCCTAGATTTTTTGAATACCATGAAGTGATAAGTTTGAATTGTTTCAAATTCCAAAAGCTTTAGCCTTTTTTTACCTTTCCTTTAGGGGAGACTAGGAAGCCAGCTACATACTCGTTTAGTTAGATTTCATTTGTTTCTTCCTGCTACTCCCTTCCATTTCTATTAATTGTACTGTTGTTTTTTGTCCCATTTACTGCATCATTTTTTATGTTCCATAAAGTTTTTCAAATTTATTTGACCATGATAAATGAGATATTAAAAATAATGTTTTCATTTATGTCCTTCAATTGTAAAATTAAGCTAAGTTCCAGTAATTTTTTAATTACTCTTTTTGTCGTTCAAAACTGTACAAAAGAAGTTTTAATCAGAATATATATATATATATTTTTTTTGGCCTTTTGGTTACTTTTTCAAAATTTGAAAACTTTTTTGGTACTAATCAGCATTGTTCAAAGTTAATGGGGTTATTATCAGACGCAGCAAAAGTTCAAGGGCCCAAATAACATTTGAACCTTCCATCTTATAAGTCACCGGATCCCTTTTACTCCATAAACTGATCCGAAAATCCTTTTACAACCACAGGCGTCTCTGATATGGGACTCTCAGCTTCTAAACGAGTCAACCAAACCCTCACAAACTCATCCGATTTCAACTCAGCTTGCGACTCAGTCTACGAGTCCTCACTCGCTCTCGCCCAACACGCCTTTCCCGGAATCAGACCTTACCAACTCTTCTCTTCGATCGAACGCCTTCATCAATCTCTCTCCATTCCTCTGATTACCAAATGGGTCCCGTCTCCTCCAACCAGGGAGCAAGTTGACCGGGCTTTTAAGGTCGTTATTAACCGTCGCAGCCGGCCTGGCCTGAGTCAAGAAGAAGAAAACGAAGAAGACGTGATCGGAAATGAGGAATTTAAAGAGGTCGCCCTCGAGGTTTTCACTGACGGCATCGTTTCCAACGCGCGTAAAGAGGTATTGAAGAGGGTTCCTGTTGGGGTTGCGGGAATCGCTGGAGTGGGGATGTTGGTTCGGCCCGGGAAAGAAGTTGTTGGCACGGTGATGGGTGTGTACGCGCTTGGTGTTGCGACTGCTGTTTATCTTAGTTTGGCTGGCTGATTGCTGATTACCTCGATGTATTGATTTTTTATTTTTTTATTTTTTTACCCTCTCTACCCATGAGTTAGACTCAGTGTAATGTATTATTAGTTATGTATATATTTGAACAGTTCTTTTTTTTTTTTTTCTAATTGTGAGTTTTGTGCCTCAAAATTCTATTTTTCTCTTTTTTTTTCTTTTACAAATTTTGTTGTGGTTCATGTATGTTCTTCTCTTTCTTGCTATATGAAATAATGAATACAGCATCGAAAATTTTAATTACAAGAGGGAAAATTAAATAGTTAATCCATTCAATCCCTCTTGTGAATCAGTCGAAAAATCAATTGTGAGTATCTCTAGAAAAATTTCAGCTTCCAGCGTTTTCAAGAGTCGAGAAAGGCAGAAAAGGTAAGGTAAGAATTAAAGCTGGAAGGTCTTAAAATGGATTGGCGCAAAGGTAGATAGATAGAAAGTAAATTCCTTGGCCTAAGGAGAAAATGATGTTCTTCATTTCTCTGGCAATTCGATGCCCAAACTAAATAGAGAAGATACCAGTGTCGCATGCCTTGTTTGGCAAGTAAGTTTTTGGTCAAGTTTATCTGTTACAAGTTTTTTAACAACTTTAATTGCAGTAACTTTAAAAATCTTTTCAAAATTTTTAAACTATAACCCGGTTTGACAAGTGAATTTTTTTGGTGTTTGTCTAAATTTTTTCTGTAACTCACTGTAAAAGTTATAGAAAAAATTTTTGAAGTGTGTAAATTTTTGGATATTTTCAAATGTATGGTTTAAAAATTTTAAGAAATTTTTTGAAATTACTGTAGTTAAAATTGTTAAAATACTTGTAACAGACAAATTTGGCCAAAAACTTGCTTGCCAAACAAAGCCATACACTTCAAAATATCCAAAAATTTACACAATTCAAATATTTTTTTTACAACTTCTACAGTAAGTTATAGTAAAATTTTAGACAAACACCCAAAAAACTCACTTTCCAAACAAAATTCACTTCCCAAATGGGCTATAGCCTTGTTTGGCAAGCAAGTTTTTGGACAAGTTTGTCTGCTACAAGTTTTTTAACAAGTTTAGTTACAGTAACTTCAAAAAACTTTTAAAAATTTTTAAACTATATATTTCAAAATATCCAAAAATTTACACACTTCAAAAATTTTTTCTACAACTTCTACCGTAAATTACAGTAAAGTTTTAGACAAACTACTAAAAAACTCACTTGCCAAATGAGACTTATATTTCAATGGCAGATTTCAAAAAGGAAATAAGTCTAGAAGGTTCAGAATTGTATGACAATTAATTTAGCCAGCCAAAAGCGAGAAAGAAGAAGATTACAAAGTAGCTAGTGAGCAGGCGAGCACTTTGGGATTTTATGTTCTATAAATTGACATATATTATGACCAAAAAAATATCTTCATATGGATTAGATATTTTTGAAATTATTTGTTAAAAACTTTACTATAACATTGTATATAAAAAAAAATTTACTGTAGTTATTTATTGAGGTGTTTTTGAAATTTAAAAATTTATTAGTGTTTTTTAATAGTTTTTTTTAAATTAACAAAAAAAAAACCACGCATCATCACCCACCACTCCCCTCCACGACCACCACCACCACCAATCCCCTCTTCACTCCCTCCTCTCTTCTGCCCCCTCTTTTCCTCCCCTTGTTCTTCCTCCTCCCTCTTCCTGTCCTCCTCTCCTTCTCTTCCGTTCCTCTCACCAAACCCCCCCTGACATTCTTGGGTCACGACCAAAAGGAGGTTGCAAACAAAGGTCACGTGATCATTACCCTCAAGTAGTGACCAAAGGGTTGCGATTCGATCTGAGATCTAGTTGTGATGGAAGGGGGGAGGAGGAGAGGGTCTAGTGGGGGGTAGGAAAAGGAGGGAGGAAGAGGAAGGAGGAGAAGGGAGGAAGAGAGAGGAGGAGGGAAGAGAAGGGAGGGAAGGAAAAGAGAGAAGGAAGAGAAAGAAGGGAGGGAAAGGGGAAGCAACGGCAATTGCGGTAGCGAAGGGGTGGGGCGGTAGTGTGTGGTGGTGGTGAGTGGTGGATGGATGAAGATAGAGGTGGATGGTTTTTTTATTTATTATTAGTTGCATTTGAGAGTTATATGAATTAGATGTTTTTGGATGTGTCTTTGTGAGTACATTACTGTATCATTACATACAGAAAACTTGTTTTTATCAATTTTCCTTTGGTGTACTTGTAGGATTTCGACGTACACTTGCATATGTTGACATTCTTTAAGAATGTGACTAAACAATTCACTTGTATTATCATTATTTTATAGCAAGTATAAGAAGTGAAAACATTATCATATAGAATTCTTAGCAGCTAAGGTAGAGACCTCAAAATGTTCGAGATCCTGAATTTAAATCCTTCCTCTTTTTATTCTTGCTTTGTAAATCTCACATCTCCTCTATTTAAAAAGAAATTATTATTAGAAAAAAATATCATATAGAATCATTTAACTGAATTCTCTTAGGCTGCTTTGGATTGAGTGATTTGACAAAAAATTTGAAATCCTCTCAAATTTCTTTAGTTGTTTAGATTATTTAAGATGAATTTGGATTTGCAAATTACCAAGTATTCTAATTTTTAGAATGTATTTAGATAATTAGTGAATTACAAATCCAAATGTCTTTTAAGCAATCAAAACAACTAGAGCGATTTTAATGAATTTTAAATATTTCATCAAATTTCTCAATTCAAACGAAGTTATATATTTAACCAAGTATATGCTACGGAGATGAAAAGGGCTGGATAGATGTGTACATCAAGGCCCATATTTTCGGACAAAGTTCACTTCAACCCTCCAAATCTTCTATCACTTTGGGAGAAACGCCCATGGGAAATCTTGGAACACAATTCTTCCAAGGGAAATTTTCAGGAACCTCCCTTAAGGTTTTTGACAATCTCACCTAATTCTTCTCTAGTTTCATAAATTACATATATCTTCCTTAGCATACTAACCTACTGAAAATGACCTTCACATCCTTGCCATTTTTTAATGGAAAACAAAAAATTGTAATCTTAAAAGAGATAAAAGAAAAAAGGGAAAAAATTAGAAAAGCTTATTGGAACAATTTTTTTCAGTATTGGAACAAGTTTGAGATATTACAAAAAATTGATAAATCTTTTCAATTGATAATTGTTTTGAGATATTATAAAAAAAATAGTTTTCTTGAATTGGTTAGATAATTATCTTTCTTTACAATTATCTTTCTTTATTGGCTCTGATACCAGACAGGACGATGTGTTAGCCCCTTAAACCAGGAAAGTAAATAAATAAATTAAATAGAAAGCATAAGAGTTAGGAAGTGGGTCGCAGTCGGACTGCCACTACTTAGTATAGGTGGTTGAACCAGCTATGTATAAACAGAATGTAAAAATAGAATGTAAAAACAAGTTAGTAAGTTAGTTCAGGCGGTATAACCGGCAATGTATGATTAGTATAAACAAAACAAATAAAAACAAGTAAATGAATATGAATATGGGCGGCTTAGCCGACCATTCAATAGAATGATATTGAATATGAGAACAAGAGGGAACTTACAGAATATGAAGCTTGCACAAGGCTTACTTCCTTGTTTGAATCTAAAAAATAAAAACTAAACTAGTTTGTAGAGAGAAGGAGGAGAGTTTCTTCAAGCTAGAGAGAGAAGTAGTGTGCCGCCCTCACTTGGTATTGGCGGGACGCCTGCCTAACTCTCGCCAGGACTCGATACCATTCTAGTTCAAATTTAAAAGTAAATAACCGATAATAAAAGTCGAACTGAAAGAAGTCGCTTCAATACATAAGTGTTCAATCTTACATCACAAATTTTCAAAATACATCAACTTTCCCAAAATGTACAACTTCCAAAAGTTGTCTAATCAATACATCCAAAACCCTAATCAGGAGACTATCAAGTCGGCTTCTCCACAATTCTTTCCATTCCAACTCCTGTTAAAGAAAACAAAACTAATGGGATGAGCTAATACTTAGTGAGGCCAAGAAAAGCATGCAAAACAATATACAACAGGAGTTGAAATCAGACCACATCTCACTCAATACAAACTCAAATTGGGAATGGTTGGTGGCATTGTAAACTAGGTTGAAAATGCTACATTTTATCAGAAAGAGTCGTTTCTAAAATCAGTTCACAAGTGAGAGAAAATCAAGCCAGAAGATGTAGCTTCTCCATTCCTCTCGGACAGATAGTCATAACAGGACAATCAACTTTGTTAAATAACTACGGTTCACTCAATTCGAACTAGCAGATGAGTTTTATACCGTTGGAAAGCTATGAATTTCTAGTTTCAAATGCCACAAACGGCACTCGATTTCGACTTTTGTACAAAGAGATATGTTCAAGCAAAGTAGTACTATTCGGCTGTCCTGAACACCATTTTCAAATTTCTTTCTTTTTTGAAAACTCTAGTTTTGAGCAACCAATTGAGACGATTTTTGGTAGACACTTTGTACACACAATATACAGCATATATCACTCAATTTCATAGCCAAATAACCAACAAAAATTTGAAATACAAGCAAGATAACCACAGGACAGTTTCGGCCAGCTCTCATGCACAGCTTGTCCTCGATTTTTCCTTCACTTTCTAACCGTATTCATCTCAAATAACACATAAACAACCACAATCAACTAATTACACCTCAAGTCAGCTACCTATAATCCACCTTAAGACCACTAACCTAAAGATTAAAGCAAGATAAAATGGGTTTCCTCAAGTCCTCTACCTATTTCTTGCTTAGGGTTGTAAACCCATGCAATCTAAGCTTGATTCTTGAAGAAAAATGAAGAGATTGCAAGAGTTGAAGTTTACCTCTTGAACCCTAGATGACACTAGAAATTTCCACCAAAACTCCCCAAGAAATCCCACAAGATGATGTCTTTCTCCAAGCTAAAGTTGATCTCCAAGAGGTTTGAAGTTGGGTGCAAATTTGGAAGTGAAATGGAGCAAGATAAAACAAGATGAAGTGAAGCTTTCTTCCTCCCTTTCCTTGGGTGTTCGGCTGAGACTATGGAGAAGAGAGAGAGAGAGAGTGTTTTGTGGTTTGAATGTTGGTGGATGAAGTGTGTTAAGGAAGCTAAGTCCAAGGTGCAATAAGTCAACTTTGAATAGTGTTCAAATAGTGAGGTGCACTACCAATTTTCTCTCTTGTTCGTAGCACTAGTGCACTAATCCTTCAATGTAATTCCTTTAACACTGTAATTATTCACTCTTAATAGTTTAGTATAAATTTCTCAAATCTCCACTTAGCCATTTTGAAGCGAAAGACGTAAACTTCCGATTCGCACGTGATAAAGCGAAATTTAAAAGAAATTCATGTAACGATAATATAATTAACTAATATTAGGGTAAATACTTATAAAAACAACTATTTTAAGAATAAAAACATGAGTCCTCGCATCCTCTCCCCCTTAAGAGAATTTCGTCCACGAAATTCATACCTTGATTTGGAAATAGATATGGATATTTTCCTCGAATTTCTTCTTCTATTTCCCAAGTTGCTTCCTCTAATCCATGGTTCTTTCATAGAACTTTCACCAATGGAATTCGCTTATTCCTCAATTCTTTCACCTTACGATCTAGAAACTTTATCGGTTTCTCCTCATAGGTCAGTGCTTCATCAATCTCAAGATTTTCCGGTTGTAGGACATGAGACGGATCTGGATGATATTTCTTGAGCATGGATACGTGAAAAACACTATGGATCCGAGATAGACATGGCGGTAATTCCAACTTATAAGCCACATTCCCTATACGTTGAAGAATCTTATAAGGTCCTACAATTTCGGTTGTAACTTCTTTCCTTTTCCTGTCATCAGACTCGCTTTCAGAGGAGTGATCTTAAGAAAAATTTGGTCTCCAACCGCAAACTCCAAATTCTTTTTTCGATAGTCTGCATAGCTCTTCTGACGACTCTGTGCGGTTTGAATTCTCTGGCGTATTAACTTCACTTTTTCTCGCGCCTCTTCAATCTAAGGTACTGTAGTTGGGTCTAAAATCTTTCATTTACCTATTTCATCCCAACAAATTGGAGATCGACACTTCGAACTGTAAAGTGCTTCGTACGGAGCCATTTGAATGGATGAATGGAAACAATTATTATAAACAAATTCTACCAATGCCAAATACTTACTCCAACTCTTTCCAAAATCCAAAGTACAGGTTCTCAACATGTTCTCAAGAGTCTGAATCGTCTTCTCCGATTGTCCATCAGTCTGAGGATGGTAGGTAGTGCTAAAATTCAATTTAGTCCCCAACACTTCTTGCATGTTTTGCCAGAACTGCGAAACAAACCTAAGGTCTCAATCGAACACAATACTTACTGGAATTCCATTTAGCCTTATAATTTCATACAAATACAGATTCACCAACTTCTCCAATGCGTACTTCATACTAATCGCCAGAAAATGAGCTGGTTTGATCAATCTATCCACTATTACCCAAATGGCGTCGTGACCTCTTTGTGTCCTAGATAATCCAGATACAAAATTCATGATGATATTTTTCCATTTTCACTCGGGTATCTCTAAAGGTTGTAATAAACCAGATGGTTTCTGATGCTCGGCTTTAACTTGTTGGCAAATCAGACAAATTTGGACAAATTGAGCAATTTCCTTTTTCATGCTCTTCCACCAATACAAACCCTTCAAGTTTTGATACATTTTATTCCTTCTAAGATTACCTTGTACTTAGATCGGTATGTTTCTTCTAAAATTTTCTTCTTAAGCCCTTCGTCATTTGGCACCACTATACGATTCCGAGATCTTAGCACGCCATTTACTCTTAGGTTAAAATCTGACTTTTCTCCTTTACTAACTTTCTCCAGCCACTTTTGCACTTCAATGTCCTTCTCCTGAGCTTCTTTGATACATTCTAAGAGAGTGAATTTCATGACAATGTTCCCCAGAATCACTTTTCTCGGTTCGAGTCGGGGATTCCAACAACTAATCTCTTCTAACAAGTGTAATTATTTGATCATCAATCCTGCTACCTGCACTTGACGACTTAAAACATCTGCCACCACATTAGCTTTTCCAGGGTGATAATTGATAGTACAATCATAGTTTTCCAAGAATTCCATCCATATACATTGTTTCAAATTCAATTCTTTTTGGAAAAATAAATACTTAAGACCCTTGTGGTTCGTAAAAATCTCAAATATCACTCCATACAGGTAATGCCTCCACTTTTTCAATACAAATACTACATCCACTAACTCTAAATGAAGAGTTGGATAGTTTCTCTCGTGCGGGTTTAATTTTCTAGAGACATACGCAATCACCTTACCATCCTGCATCAATACACACCCCAAACCTTCTTTGGAAGCATCTGTATATACCACAAAGCTATCCTTTCCATTAGGTAAAGCTAACACTGGTGCTCTCGTCAACCATCTCTTTAACTCTTGAAAATTTTCTTCACATTTCAGACTCCATATAAATTTCCCACTCTTCTTAGTCAACTCAGTTAGGGGTCCAGCAATCTTAGAAAATCCCTTGATGAATCTCTGGTAATACCTTGCTAAGCCTATAAAATTTTGAAATTCAGTAGGATTTTTCGATTGCTTCCACTTTGAAACCCTTCAACTTTGGTTGGATCCACCTTAATTCCATCCTTGAAAATTATGTGACCTAAGAATGTCACTTCTTTCAACCAAAACTCACATTTGCTAAACTTAGCATATAACTGATGTTCCCTCAAAGTTTGTAAAATAATTCTCAAATGTTTCTCGTGATTCTCCAGAGTTTTAGAATACACCAATATATCGTCAATGAATACCAATACAAACTGGTCCAGATACGCGTTAAAGATTCTGTGCATTAAATCCATAAAAGCTGCAGGTGTGTTCGTTAACCCAAACGGCATTACTACAAATTCAAAGTATCCGTACCTTGAGTTAAAGGCAATTTTGGGTATATCTTTCTCTAAAATCCTCAACAGATAATAACCCTGCCTGAGGTCCAACTTTGAAAATACTACTGCCCCTTGCAATTGGTCAAACAACTCATCAATGTGGAAAAAAAGGTACTTATTCTTAATGATTACATCGTTCAAGTCTCGGTAGTCTATACACAGTTTTAAACTCTCATCTTTCTTTTTAACAAACAGGACCGGGGCTCCCTACGGTGAATCACTTTCTTTGATAAAATCTCGTTCTAACAAATCTTGCAACTGTAATTTCAACCCTTTCAATTCAGTTGGAGCCATTCTATATGGCGTCTTGGAGATAAGTGCTACTCCCGGAGTCACATCAATCTTAAAAAATATTTCCCTTTCTGGAGGTAAAGACTCTAATTCTTTCGAAAAAACATCCGGATGCTCTTTTATTACGGGCATATCTTCCAATCTCACCTTATCACTAGGAGTATTTATAAGAAAGGCCAAATATCTTTGAGCTCCCTTATTCAATATTTTTCTAACTCGAATTCCAGAGATAAGAGCAGATGAGACTAATCTACCCCTTACATCCAATTTTAGGGTTGCCTCTCCTGGAATGCACAATTTCATCATTTTCGTCTTACAATTCAACTGTGCATTGTAGCGAGCTGACCAGTCCATTCCTAAGATAACATCATATCCCTTAATCGCTAAACCCAACAAATTGGCCAGTAATTTTCATTCCCCAACCCAGATCTCACAATCCTTTTACATCAAATTAGCGATTAAACTTTGATCCCCAATAGGTGTTCTAACCTCCAAATCATAAGATAACTTAATTGGATTCACGTCTATCCCACTCATAAAATTAGGATTCACAAAAGAGTGGGTCGTACCAGGATCAATTAAAACCTTAACTAAACGGTGAAAAATAGGGATCGTACCTTTGACCACCTCAGAAGAATCGGGAACTTGTTGATGATCCAGTGTATAAACCCTAGCCGGCACTTTAGGTCGACTTCCTCCAGCACTAGTCTACTTAGATACCAATTTCTCTAGCCGTTGAGTACTACCTCCTACTTTTGGCGCAATCGAACAACTTGCAAGTTGGTGTTCAGCACTACCGCAGTACAGGCACTTTTCCGATTTCCTCCAACAATTATTTTTCATATGATTGGACTTGTCACAGAAGCCACAACTAACTTGAGGAGTTACGGCCTGACCACTGGAAGGTATTCCTCTTGCTTGACCTTGTCCACTACGACTTCCTCTTGATAAAGCCTCTCTTGGAGCTCCAGCGGTCCTTACTCTTCCCGTTCCCCTTCCCATCTTGGAAGGTGGGGCACTTTTACTAGCCTGTCCAGAAGAGTAACTAGGAATGTTCCTTTTCTTAGTATGAAAATTCCTAACTTGCAACCTTACACTTTCAACCCTTTGTGCTTTCTCCAGGACTTCAATGAACGTAGAGATTTGGGCTACTGCCAACTCCTCCTGAATCTCCACATTAAGTCTTTGCACAAAACGTCTTATTCTTTTTCACTCATTAACCACCAACTCTGGAGTATATTTAGAAAGTTTAGTGAATTTTCCTTCATATTCGGCCACGCTAAGAGTTCCCTGCATCAACTTTATAAATTTGTCCTCCCATTTCTCTTGGACCAGAAGCAGAAGAAACTTCTCATTGAACTCTCTCGTGAAGTTTTTCCAAGTCCAAGGGGTCTGCGCTTTTTTCCACTTTCCCCTTATCACGTCCAACCAAGCACGTGCAACGCCTTCAAACTAAAAGGCAGCAAAGTTCACTCACCTTTCTTCTGTATAGTCTAAGATGACGAAAATATTGGTCATTCTTTCCAGCCAACCCTCCGCTAACTCGGGATCAGGTCCACCAATGAATTTAGACGGATTAAATTTCACAAACCTCTCTAAGACTCTATCTTTCCCTCTATCCTGGGCCCTTGGTTGGTTAAATGGCTTTGGACCCTGTCGCTCGGCTAATCGTTCTAGGATATCAGTCATCCGATTAATGGCAGTAGCCACGTGGTTACCCTCTACATTTTCTTGTCCCTGGGTCGGTCCAATTGCCGATCCCTGATCATCCCCTTGAGGTTGGATTTGTCTAACCCCATGCCCACGGCCTCTACCACTCCTTTGCCCATCCATGACCCTAGTTATGCCTAATGCAAAAAGTAAAATAATTACGTGAGAAAATACTTAAAATAAAAGCCAACATGAAAACATTGAAAATAACAATAATTAACATATATTAACACTTTAAGATTCGTACAATTAGCAAGTCATGAAGCATTTACAAAAATATAGCGCACAGGTGCCACAAAAGTACATTTAGTCAAGCACGACAAAAGTAGGTTCAAGTGTCTCAAAAGTAGGCCACACAGTTAAACAAAATACAATAGCTTTTGAACTAGCATCACCCCAGCTATTTCTAGCTACAAAAGTCAAAAGTGAATCATCACTTCTAGTCTAATTCTCAGTAGGACTATCAGGCGAAACCTCCTCCTCAGGATGCTCCTCGAAAGGCTCCTTCTCAGTGTCTCGAAAGGCTCCTCCTCAGTGCCCTCCTGAATCGAACTCTGTACAACATCTATCATCTCATCAATCAACATAATAGTATCTGCCAAGATCTCAGAAGCCCGATCTCGGATCTCCTCGTCTACTCTAGTAAGTCGAGCCCTAACCCTCTGAAGCTCATCACGAGCGGTCTCAGCCCTAACTATCTCGTCCACTATTGTCCCTTCTAACTCTGCAATCCTATCACCCTGAGCGTTCACCATAATGCTTAGCTCCTCGACCTCTTGGAGTAAAGCTCTGTTGGTATTCACCAACTGACGACGCTCATCGTCAATAAATAGTACAAGGTCATTAGGGTAAGTGTATGTCACCCTACAGAGACATCGGAAAAACCTTGAAGAAGGCGAGTAACGCACACGAGGTCCTCCACCCAGAGCTCGATAGTAAATAGGTCTAAGAGACTCCACGTGGCTATTAGCATGACCATTACCATTAGCAGCGTGTCCTCTATTACCATTCTCCATCCCTGCAAAACAACCACAATTTTCGAGTTAGAAATTTAAAGTTTCTAACTCGCTCAAACATTACTTAAGGTATAATTAAGTTATCTCATTCCTATTCTCGAGGGTAAAGTCTCTAATATATTTCCCAAATAGATCTCTAAATCTAGTGCTCTGATACCAACTGTGACGCCCCCACTTCTCCCAAGAGCGAACCCAAGGATATCGGCGGGATGCCTGCCTAGCTCTCGCCAGGCCTCGGTACCATTCTAGTTCAAACTTAAAAGTAAATAACCGATAATAAAAGTTGAACTGAAAGAAGTCGCTTCCATACACAAGTGTTCAATCTTACATCACAAGTTTTCAAAATACATCAACTTTTCCAAAATGTACAACTTCCAAAAGTCGTCTAATCAATACATCCAAAACCCTAATCAGGAGACTATCAAGTCGGCTTCTCCACAATTCTTTCCATTCCAACTCCTGTTAAGAAAAATAAAGCGAATGGGATGAGCTAATGCTCAGTGAGGCCAAGAAAAGTATGCAAAACACATAGTCAAATAACAATAGCACTGATATGAGAATTAAAACTATAACATTCAAGTAGTTCGTAATTAACAATAAAACACACTTGATAAGGATACGGGAGCTCTCAAGAGCTATATTCCACTTGCTCTGCCAATGCTCGATCCAGTATCTCCACGAGTTGACACTCCGTCAACCGGGTAGGTTATAAGTCCATAGAACTCCACTTACTTCGCACTCCTGATCACCGTTACACCCCTTGCTCCGGGCCCATACTTCTTTTATATAAGGCGATATTATTCGAGTATGTCAAACGAGATCTCTCAAATAGATTAAATTTATACAATTTTTCTCATGGCTCACTAAGTTTCATGACCAACCCCATGCCGGCTCGAGTCGCAAGGTCCGTTGATGAGTTTGGGCATCCTCCACTATTATAAATTTAAGTCGAGGAGATTCACTCCGATCGACATTGATTCAACCATAGTATAATTCACTATTGCAACACTTCACTTTATTCACTTAGCAATTCACTACATACAATTCAAATATAATTCACTTAAGAGAGAATGAGTGCGATAAAGTACACACTCGACTCGACACTTTCAAAATACTCAATTAATGAGAACAATTAAGCACATAGCAACACTTCATACACTTGACACTCACCAAGTCAAAAAGTGAGTAATTGAGCAAGTAAGCTTTTAGGTGTCCGCTTCGAGATTCTCTTGAAAATCCCCTTGAGCGCCTGAGCAAATAACGAGTAACTTTCACTCGCAACTATGTATTAACCAAGAAAGAAGGTACACTTATTTAGACTAAATCAATGTCTCAAAAGAGAACTTTAATCACTCAAAAATCGAGATTCAAAAGTGAAGATTTAAAGTTCCAAAGAAGACTTGTATCCTCCATGAAATCAGGTCCAAAACGCTTTATCGATATCGGGATAAAGTGTTGAGTTCTCAAAACTCATTTCCCAAGAAATCGGAAAATTTCAGTTTGACGCGTCAAATTTAGAAAAATCAGAGTTTGCACTCAGTAGGTCTAAAAATGGAAAACTTTATACCGTTAGAATCTACTAAAAGTTCCTAGAAGACACTTTTTCAAAATTCTAAACGGAAAGTATTCATTTTTCAAATCAAAGTTTTGGTTCTTAGAAGACAGGTTTGAACTAGTCTTGTTTTTCAGCAATCTTTGGAAATTCGGCATAATTCACAGAAAGTGAATCATGCTCTGAAATTTGTAACACAATAAGAGTTTCAAACAAGGTTTCAAAATGACAAACCGAACTAAATTCAGAGTTTTAAGCATTAAGATATAGCAGTTCAAAATCGGTCAATTTTCACTACTAGAACAGTGAATTTCCAGATTTGAAAAGCAATCTTTGGGGCATCATTTGGATACCAAAATGGTCTTGAAATTACATCAAATTTGGTACACTTAAACTTCCATATATGGACTACCTCTCTATCAAATTTTGCGCAAAAACTCTTGTGGGAAGATAGTTAACAAAATGATTAAAGTTTGAAAAATTTTTGAAGGCCAATCTGCCCTCATGCTTTTCTTTCTTTTCCAAATGTTTTGCACAATGAAA
Source organism: Coffea eugenioides (assembly GCF_003713205.1). Lineage (NCBI taxonomy): Eukaryota > Viridiplantae > Streptophyta > Magnoliopsida > Gentianales > Rubiaceae > Coffea > Coffea eugenioides. The sequence continues at coordinate 32,481,089 of NC_040037.1, forward strand.
TCAACCCAATTCGATCCATTTTTTAAATCAATGTCCTATAAACATTTAATAAGCAATTGAAAAGCAATTGACCTCAAAATTTTTTGAAACAAAATATCCCAAAACAAGTTTGACCATTCGGCCAACAAGAAAGGAAGACTTTCCAGTTTCCAGCTTTGTTGCACTTTTGAAATCAGACCACATCTCACTCAATACAAACTCAAATTGGGAATGGTTGGTGGCGTTGTAAACTAGGTTCAACAAGATACATTTTATCAGAAAGAGTCATTTCCAAAATCAGTTCACAAGTGAGAGAAAATCAAGCCACAAGATGCAGCTTCTCCATTCCTCTCGGACAGATAGTCATAACAGGACAGTCAAATTTGTTAAATCACTACGGTTCACTCAGTTCGAACTAGCAAACGAGTTTTATACCGTTGGAAATCTATGAATGTCTAGTTTCAAATGCCACAAACGGCACTCGATTTTGATTTTTTTACAAAGAGATATGTTCAAGCAAAGTAGTACTGTTCGGCTGTCCTGAGCACCATTTCCAGATTTCTTTCTTTTTCGAAAATTCTAGTTTTGAGCAACCAATTGAAATGATTTTTGGTAGACACTTTGTACACATAATATACAACATATATCACTCAATTTTATAGCCAAACAACCAACAAAAATTTGAAATACGAGCAAGATAACCATAGGACAGTTTCAGCCAGCTCTCATGCACAGCTTGTCCTCGATTTTTCCTTCACTTTCTAACCGTATTCATCTCAAATAACACATAAACAACCACAATCAACTAATTACACCTCAAGTCAGCTACCTATAATCCACCTTAAGACCACTAGCCTAAAGATTAAAGCAAGATAAAATGGGTTTCCTCAAGTCCTCTACCTATTTCTTACTTAGGGTTGTAAACCCATGCAAACTAAGCTTGATTCTTGAAGAAAAATGGAGAGATTGCAAGAGTTGAAGTTTACCTCTTGAACCCTAGATGACACTAGAAATTTCCACCAAAACTCCCCAAGAAATTCCACAAGATGATGTCTTTCTCCAAGCTAAAGTTGATCTCCAAGAGGTTTTGAAGTTGGGTACAAATTTGGAAGTGAAATGGAGCAAGATAAAACAAGATGAAGTGAAGCTTTCTTCCTCCCTTTCCTTGGGTATTCGACCGAGACTATGGAGAAAAGAGAGAGAGAGTGTTTCGTGATTTGAATGTTGGTGGATGAAGTGTGTTAAGGAAGCTAAGTCCAAGGTGCAATAAGTCAACTTTGAATAGTGCTCAAATAGTGAGGTTTACTACCAATTTTCTCTCTTGTTTGTTACACTAGTGCACTAATTCTTCAATATAATTCCTTTAACACTGTAATCATTCACTCTTAGTAGTCTAGTATAAATTTCTCAAATCTCCATTTAGTCGTTTTGACGCGAAATACGCGAACTTCCGATTCGCGCGCGATAAAACGAAATTTAAAAGAAATTCATGTAACGATAATATAATTAACTAATATTAGGATAAATAATTATAAAAATAACTATTTTAAGAATAAAAACATGAGTCCTCACAAGTAGACTTGAAGAATTGGTGTTAGAATGGTGTATGGATTGTGTTGGATTTGAGGGGTATATATAGCAAATTTCCATGTTGCTACAGTATCCGCTACAGTGATTTTTACTGTTTGCTACAGTACCGCTACAGTATGCTATAGTGCATCGTTTGTCTTTTTGTTGCCGTTTTTGTACAGTAACTTGCCGGACTGCTACAGTGCCTCGCTGCTACAGAAAAAAATGATTTTTCTGAAAATTTGTCCCGATTGAGCCAACTTGAATGTCTCTAGAAGCATTTGTTCAACAAATCATTGCTGATAATTCTTTCGATACTTCTTTGATCCATTCTTTGTAATGCTGTGTATTGACTCCTTGTTTGTCAAGCAAGTGTTTGTTGAGAATCATTCTTTGAATATTTCTTCTTTGCATGAAGCATTGTTCTTTCAATGTTTGTACCAAGTAGTTTGAGTTTGCTGTGCCGATGTGATTGTATTTGTGAGTGTTGTAACAAGAGATTCTTTCACCAGTATCCCTGTTAAAGTATATAATGTTAAAGTTTCTAATTCTGGATTCTTTTATCTCTTTTTCGAGATAGTGATATTCCGTCCAAAGACGTGAGAAAGTATCATCTCTGAGTTTGATTTGGAAGGATTGAGTAGGATCTTCAGGAATTAGAAATGGATTTTCATCCTCTTCAGTTTCCTGAATCCAATTTATTGTTGAAGTCTCATCAATTGCTCGGAATTGGTTCGAGATAATTTCATCAGGTACCCAATTTGAAGTAGATTCCACAGGTATCCAGTTTGAGGATAATTCCTCAGGGATCCACTCTCAATTAGCTTGATTTTGATTTGATAATGTTTGGCACTCATTAGTTTGATTGCTGGATATTTCTCCATGGGAGGTTTGTTCCCAAGTAGAGTATCTATCGAAGAGACAGTTTTTCTCTTCTAAATTGTATGATGATAAGCTTTCTTCACCTGCCATGTTTCTGCACCAAGAAGTGGTTAGTTTAAAGATCATAGGATTAAAAAAGTTGAGATATTATCCCTTTGCAAGTGATTTGGAAAGGGACTAACTATTTGAGAAAGGATGTTCCTAAAATAATATGCTTAGTCAGATACTTAGTCAAAAAGAAGGTATCTGAGAATTGGTTTTGTATTTTTGAAATTTGAACCTGATATTAAGCTTGGGATTGTTGGTTTTTCTAAGGGTTTCTAAAATTTCGATTGGAATGAAATTTTTAGGAATATAGTTCTGGTCTGTCCCTGTATCAAATAGGATTTTAGTTTTGATTACATAATTGCCAACAATTAGTAATCGTATTTGGACCGAATATTCCTGAAGTAACTGAGAATTGTTATTCAGGCTCACAATGCTGATTGTTTCTTTTTGAGGATTGTCAAGGATTTCTAGAAAAACCCTGGAATTTTGAGTTGCAAAGGTTTTGTTTAGGGATTTTGAAGCTGTCTTTTTCTAGAATATCAAAGAGAAAGTTTTGATCGAAGCTTGGTATAGGTAAGGTTGTCTTTTTTCTGGTTTTTCAGTGATGTTGAGAAGAAAGTTTTGGTCTTTGACCATAGGTTCTTCTTTTCATCTTTATCACTAGTGGTTTGGGAGGAAGATGTTGAAATATAATTGTCATAATCTTCTTCTCTTTCAAATTTGTCAGCATCTGATTCGATCAAAAGATTTGACTGACGGATTTTGATTTGGTATGCTAGTTCTAAGATATTGGTTTTTTGGTCGTATTTGTAATGTTGGGTTATATATCTAGGTTGATGGGTTTTGAAAATGGATAAGGCTGGTTGTTTTGTAGAAAAGAAAGTGGTATTCACGGGTTTTTATAGGTTTGGGCTGTTTACTGGGTTTTGTATGATAGCTAGATAGCCTAATCTGTTTGTAAAGGGATTCAAGACTTCTTTCTTGGGCCTGATCTTTCATAGGTTTGGGGAACCAGTTTGCTTTCTGGTTTTTTGTAGATTTGAGAAACGAGCTTGCTTGTTGGTCTTGTTCACAAATTGTTTCTTCCCAGGGCTTAATCTTCTTGTGTTGGGATCCAAGAAGGCCTTTGAATAATTCTTTATTGTGAACTTTGTTTCTGTTTGACTTTGTTAGGATGATATGTTGATATCTACTGGAGTTTGGGAATAACTTTGATGAATCCTCTTGGGCTACTCCGGAATCACCATCAGCTGTGAATATGTCCAGGGTAGATATAATATTGAATTCAATTGTTTCTGGGAGGGTGTTCCTGTCTTGTAGACCAGATTCATCCTTGTTGATTGTGACGAAGATGTTGTGAATAATATTTCTATCTTCTATGATGAGATGTTCTTCCCACCATTTTTGGAAATGCCCAATGAATCCTATGAATAGGATATAAGCAGTCAACTGATTGCAGCCATGTGATGTTTGATTAAACATAGTTGTGGTTGTCATTTGTTAAGATATCATAAGAAGATCATATCTGATTATTCCATCTATGCTCCATCCACAGATGCCATCTGAATGCTGAAGGATATTGGGTTTTATCCTAAAAATATCAGAATGGATCATTTGAACGTGGTATAGATTTTGGGTGTTTTCTCAGTTGGGAGTATAATCTTGTAAGAAAGTGTTTGAATATGATTTATTTAGGGTAGAAGACCCTTGAAAATTCTGTATGGTATTAACCAAGGTAGTTCTTAGGATTTTTAATTCTAGTTTGGGTAATAGAATAGGAAAGGATTGTTCAATCCTATCCTTTTGGTTTTCCAAAGGTTTGAAAACTAAGTTTGAGAAGTAGATAAGAGGAGTTTTAGGGATAAACTGGGTAAAGATCTTAAAGAGATCTTTTCCAGATGTTTGTGGAAAGATTTTGAAAATACCCTGCGCATGAACTGTTTCTTGGACCATTCTGATCTCAACTTCATGAATGACCAATTTTGTTGATAAAGGTTCAGCCTGGATTTCTTGTTTAGTAGCCTGCCATCCTTCATTTTCTGTTTGAGCGGAGGGATGGTCAATCCTATTCTTTGAAGAATATAAAGGCTGAGGTGGCGTTTGGTAAAAGGGTTTCGGAATGGGGAATTAGAATAAACCCCATGATTCATGTTTGGTTCACTATTATCGGAATTGAAATTTTGGAACGATGTCTAAAAATTTAGCATTCCACCATTCCTTAGTAAGTTGTGGGTTTTGTCCAAAACCCAAGTGTGATTCCTAAATCTTATAATTACATAATATTTAGTATAATTAATATTTATATATATTTATATATTTATATTTATATTTATATTATAACATTTGTATAATTATAATTAATTATATATATAATATTTAATTTAATTAGTTACAAACTTATAATAATGATATTATTATATTATATAATTATATTTATTTAATATATATTATAAATTTATTAATATTATATAATAATATATTTTTAATATATATGTATATTTATAAATGTATATTATATGTACATATAATTATAATATATACATGTATATAATTTTAATAAATTATATAATTATTATTTTAAATATAATAATATATAATAATAACTATATTTAATATGTAATATATATTATATTTATATAAAATATTAGTATAATTAACATTTGTATATATTATATATTTATATTATAACATTTGTATATTTATATTTAATTATATATAATATTTAATTTAATTAGTTACATACTTATAATAATAATATTATTAGTTATATGTATTATATAATATATATTAATCTATGTAATATAATTGATATTATTAATTATACTAATAATTATACATGTTTACTAATAGAAATTATTAATTAGTTATACTAAATTTACTAATACATTTATACTAATATATTTAATTAGTGAAAATTTCTTACATCCCATTTACAAAGAGCCAACGAATCAACATCAACTATAGTAATGATATACATTCCTGGCACTGAACCAAACAAATGTATTGTAATGATTGATTCTATTCTAAATCCAGGATGAATGATTCCGAATCTGAATCCGATTCCAACATGCGAGCCAAATGCCACCTGAATGTGTTGTTTTTGCTCGAACACCTCGAACATCAACCAACTTGGGATGTCGATTGGAGTTCTGGCCAGATTGATTTGAGAAAATACTTCTTATATTTGTGGTTGTCTTTCTAGTTTATTGACGATCCATGTCTCCTCTGTTTGTCCCTTGTATTTGTTAGAAAACCATGCTTCTTCCGTACAAGTCTCCACCTTGAGGCTTGGGTACTCGATATTAAGTACCTTCAGCTTATCAAGCTGCAACTATTTGCATATTATAAAAGAATATATAGATAATTTAGGAATTTCTGCCTGATTATTGTTTGTAGCTTTCTTTTTTGGATTTTTTTCTGAAAAGTAAGTTTGTTGATTGTGCTTCTGGAAGGGAGGTTAAATTTATGGGACAAGGTTGAGATAAATGTTTGTGAAGAATTAGTAGTATTTTGGCTTATAGTCTTAACTGACTGGGTTTCTTGTTTAGAAGAAATAATTCTTGTTTGTGAATTTCTAAAAGTCATAAGCTTGGTAAGCGTTTGAGAAGGAATTTTAGTAGTACCTTCTTTAATGATTGATTGGACTGGACTTTTTCTTCAGAAAATTCTACTTGAAGATTTTTACAGTTTATAGGTTTAGCACTAGGTTGAGTCTTGGTTAAGACATTTATTGTGGAATATCCTATTTCTATGGAATCTCCTACGTCTTTCTCAAGACTAGTGATATTATCAGATTTGTTTATTGGTTGATCAGATAAAATTTTGATAGATTCTTGGTTTGGTGGTTCTACTAGGTTTGATAGACCTACAGGAAAATCTGATTGATCTATAGGTTTCAAGGATTTTTGAGGATCTGGTAAATTTATAGATCCTGGTGTGGATTTGTGAGTTGATGAATCTATGGATTCTGTTAAGGGTTTGTGAGGGGGCTCTAGTGTTTGAGACAGATCTATGGATAGATCTAAAGGTTTTTGCTTGGTTTGGACCAGATCTAGATCTGATGTGCAAACCTGCGTTTTTATAGTTTTTGACATAGAGGATATAGGTTTTGAAATATTTTGGACTGAATTTTTGAATTCAGGTGCGGACACCTGAGATGTTTGAGACTCATACCAGTCAAAGAAGTGAATAATTTGTCTTGTTTTTCTCAAAAAGTCATAAAAAGTTTTCTTGAATATTTTTTCGGGTTTCTTCTTGATATTTGTCAAAAAATTGTTTTCTTTTAAACTGATTGTGGTTTGTAAAGAATTCAGATCTAAGTTTTTGTTTATCAATCTGAAATTCAGGATGTTTATTTTCTAGTTTATTTTGAATAAGAATTGATTGCTCAATCCGAACAATTCTAGTTTGAAGATCATCTAATGGTTTGTTGTTTAAAGAAGAAATGGGAATTCTGGAGTTTGTTCTAACAGATGAAGCCATAAGCAAAGACAAATAAATAATTAGACAAATAAATAATTTAAACAACTTATGATCCTCTTCCCTTTGGCACAGAATCCTTCGGGGTCCATGGAGGATAACCATTTTTTTAAACCGATTATAACAGAGATAGTGAGAAAACTACAAGAAAAGATCTAGATCTAACCTTTTGAGAAAGATTAACTATACATGATGACCATATTTTCTTCATAATAAAGATAGTGATGAGGCTACAAGAATAGATCTAACCTTTTGAAAAAGATTAACTATGCATGACAACTATATTTTCAAACAAAGATCATAATATTAATAGTAAAAACCCATGAAATCAGATATGATCCTTCGACACTTCATTGTCCTGGATCTCGGACCACAGGAACTTCAACATCCCTAGAGGACTGTCAAATCTCATGGATTTGCCTAGACAGGAGATTGGCAATTACAGGCTCCATGTCTCTCAGATAGATCCAAAGACATAAAATCAATACTATAATAAGTTTGAATACATTAGATATTAATCACGAAATTAACCAGTCTCATCAGACAGATCTAAACTTGTAGATCTACACTAGCAACATCATAAATAAAGAAGGATGGTAATTGCGAATTTAAGCAATCTCATCAGACAGATCTAAATTTGTAGATCTATACTAGCAACATCATAATAAGTAAAGAAAGATAGACATCACCCCACTTCCTCCTCTGGCTCTAATACCAGACGGGAAAATAAATGGAATAAATTAAATAAAAAACATAAGAGTTAGGAAGTGGATCGCAGTCGGTCTGTCACTAGTTAGTATAGGCGGTTGAACCAGCCATATATAAATAGAATGTAAAAACAGAATGTAAAACAACTTAGTTTGTTAGCTTAGGCGGTATAACCGGCCATGTATGGTTAGTATAATCAAAACAAATAAAAGAAAAATAAGTAAATGGATATAAGGCAGCTCAGCCGACCATTCAATAAGATAAAATATGAGTTTGTAAGAGAACTTACAATGTTTAGGAAGCTTGCAAGGCTTGCTCCCTTGTTTGAATTCTAAAAACTAAAAACTAAAAACTAAAAACTAAAACAAGTTTGTAGAGAGAAGGGAGAGGTTTCTTCAAGATAGAGAGAGAGTTAAACTTGAAGAATTGGTGTAAGAACGGTGTGTGAATTGTGTTGGATTTGAAGGGTATTTATAGGAAAATTTTCGTGTTGCTACAGTACCCATTACAATAATTTTTACTGTTTGCTACAGTGTACAGTACGTCACAGTGCACAGTTGTCTTTTTGTTATCGTGTTTACATAGTAACTTGTCGGACTCCTACAGTGCTTCCGATGCTACAGTAAAAATAATTTTTTCTAAATTTTGTTCCGATTGAACCAGCTTGAATGTCTCTAGAAGCATTTGTTCAGCAAATCATTGCTGATAATTCTTCCGATGCTTCTTTGATCCATACCTTAATGCTGTGTATTGATTCCTTGTTTATCAAGCAAGTATTTGTTGAGAATCATTTTTTGATTATTGCTTCTCTACATGAAGCATTGTTCTTTCAATGTTTGTACCGAGTAGTTTGAGTTTGCTGCCCCGATGTGATTATATTTGTGGGTGTTGTAGCAAGGGATTCTTTCACCAGTATCCCTATTAAAGTATGTGAGGACCCGCAATTTTTCTTATTTTTATTTTATTTTACTGGCTTAATTAACTATTTACTCACCCGTTTTCTCTGAATAATTTATTTCAACCATTTTAAACTTATTTTCATGGAATAATGTCCCAATTATGTTTTTAAAGCGTTCTGTTAGCAAATTTAATTTTTCGGAGGCTCGTTTAGTAAGGAATAACGAGTTCACATTTTTCGAGGCAATAAATGAATCGAGAGTGTATTAATAATTTTGGAGAATTAAGAATGATTAATAGTAGACTAAGAAAAGTTAATTGAGGAAGATAAAGGTGAATGAGTTCTAGTTAAGCTCTTATAGCGCGCAAATCGGAAGTTCGCGTATATCGAACCGGAACGGTTAAATGGAGATTTAAGAAACTTATACTAGACTATTAAGAGTGAATAATTATAGTGTTAAAGGAATTACAATTGAGGTTTAGTGCACCAGTGAAACAAATCCAAGAGAAATCGGATACGAAACCCGCGCGAGCGACAACTATTAAGAGTTGACTTTTTGGCCCAACACCTATACCTACTATTTCATTCTTCCACTCCAAGTTTCAGCACACAAACCTCTCTCATCTCTCTCCTTAGTGCTGGCTGGAACTAGAGAAAAGAAAGGAAAGAAAGCTCTTCATCCTACTCCATTCTTGCTCCAAATCACCTCCAACTTTGCAACCAACTTCCACTTCACTTGGAGAGCAACTTAAGCTAAGGGCAAAGCATCATCTCACGGTTTTTCTTGGACTTTAGAGGTGCGAAAATTTCTGGTTTATCTCAAGGAGTAGGAGGTAATCATCCAACCATTTAATCTTGGCTTTAGTGGGTTTAATTGTTGCTATGAAGCTGGTAGCCTCATTATGGTTGTTGTTATTTGGATTTAAATAGTTGGAGTGGGCTCTATAAATTGTCACATTTGATATATGGGCTGAGATGATGATATAATGATTGTTTGATGTTGTTTACATGTTATTTGAAGAGATTATGGATAGAAAATGAAAGAAAGGTTGAAGGAAATTTCCTAGGAAAGTTGACCGAAAATCTGTTCTGTTTTGCCGTGGCTTTAACTCGAATTTTTGTTGCTCAAATGACTTTGAAACTGATGTAGATATGTTGTATATGATGTGTAGAAAGTTTCTACCAAGAATCATTTAATTTGATTGAGTAAAAGTGGAAATTTCGAAATTTTGGAAATCTGAAAAAGTGTGTTCAGATGATCTGGACAGAGCACCTTTGAATGAACATATCTCTCTGTACGGAGGTCGGAATTGAGTGCCATCAGCGGCATTCGAAACTAGACATCCGTAGTTTTCTAACGGTGTAAAATGCATCTCCTAATTCGAACTAAGTGAACCATAGTAGTTCGTCAAAATTCCCTGTTCTGTTCTGCTGCTCTGTTCGAGTAGCAGTAATAAGCCGGGGTTTGTCGCTTGAATTCGAGCTACATATGAACTGATTTTCAAAACAATTTCTTCTGATGAAATGTAACCTTTTGAATCTAGTTTCCAACTATATCAACCATGCTCAATTTTAAGTTGAATTGAGTGAGATGTGGTCTAATTATCGAACTGTACCAAAGCTAGAAAACCCTAATTTTGCTAGCCGAATGGCCTAGCTTGACTTGGGACATGTTGTTTTGAAAATGTTGGATTCGATCACCTATCAAATGTATATTAGATGTTTCCTGGACCTTAGTGTCACAAATGAACCAAATTGGAGTTGATTTCATTGGGCCAAATGTTTGAAAAGGGGAAAAGGAAGCAAGAAGACAGATTTGTCTTGGAAATTCCTTGAACTTTGGTAGTTTAGTTAACTACCTTCCTGTGTGAATTTTCAAATGAAATTTGATAGAGGAGTAGTCCTCATATGGAAGTTGAATTGTACCAATTTTGGTGTCAATCTAAGACCATTTCAATATACAAATGATGTCCCAAATCTGGAAAATATGCAAACAGTTTTCAATTTTTGGCCAAATTTGAGCTGCTATATCTTGACGCTCGAAACTCCAATTTTTGTTCCGCTTGTGTGTTTTAAACCTTGATTGGAATTCTAATTGAGTTACAAATTTCATGGGCTAGTTTACGTTCTGTGAATTTTGCCGAATTTCCAAAGCTTGCCGAAAACTAAGACTGAAACTGCCTATAGGTTCGAATCAGCCATTTTAAGCTGAATTTTGAATATCCTCTGTTTTGAATCTTGGAAAAGTGTCTTCTAGGAACTTTTAGTACTTTGGAACTAGTTTCCAACGGTACCAAGTTTTTCAATTTTGGACCTACTGAGTGGAAGATCCAATTTTTCAAAAATTGCTCCTTAAAACTGAAATTTTCAAAATTGATGGGAAATGAATCTTTAGAAACTCTTCACTACCCTTCGATATTGAATGACTGTTTTAAACTTGATTTCATGAAGAAAATCAGTTTCCCTTGTGTTATTAAACGCCACTTTTGAGTCTTGATTTACGAGTAATTAAGGCTCTCTTTCATGATATTTTCTTAGTATTGTACAAATGTACAACCTTCCTTGTTAACGAGGGGTTTACAAACAATAGTGTGTTATAGCCAATTATTATTTGCTCAGGCGCTCAAGGGGACCTTCAAGAGGATCTCGAAGCGGAAGTCTAAAAGTTTGTTTGAGCACTTACACTCTATTTTGAATTGGTGAGTGTTCCATATAGGAGTATATGACTTGAATAGTTTACGACATATTTACTCCATGGTCATTATTTGTTTAATTGTTAAGTGCTACCGATAATTGCTCCTATGAACTTTTCTACCGTTTTAAGGCGAGTGTGTACTTTATCTCACTCGCCCTACTAAAGTGACAAATTTCTACCGTTAACCGTGACCTACTTATCGTTTACCGATTTATTTGAACTACTTACCGTTTACCGATCTATTTGATTACTTACCATTTACCGATTTACTTGATTACTTGCGCATGTTGTAAGCTCTAAGCTAAACTAGATCCTGCCCTTGGTTACTAACCTGCTCGAGCCAGGACTGGGCTCGGTCGGGTAGGTTGGAACCCTGGACCACCGTTTCGGTATACTCGAGTATTATCACTGGAGGGATAAGGTGATGGCCAGACAGCTCGAGGGGATCTGAAGTTATAAGGTGAAGTTGACCGAAATGGTTCCACTGGAACACCGTATCCTTTAATATGTGTTTATTTCTGTAGAATGATAACTGTTTCATGTTAATGTGCCAATGTGCAATCTTGGACCATACATGTGTTATGCTCAAATTACTTGATTTATTAGAACTGTTAGAGTGTCTTGGAACCTCATTGGGTTGTTTAACTCATTCCACGTTTTTGTTTTCCTTAACAGGGTTCAAAACCGAGAGTGCTCGTGAACAGTACTCAGTTGTTTTCTTTTGGAGACTTTAAGTTGTATTATAGTAGATGACTATAATACATATTCCGTTGTGTTGTATTTAAGGTTAAAGGTTAACTAATTGTAAGTATAAAATGTTTTGGAGTACTTTATATATATATTGAAATTATTTGAAGTATTTCTAGTTTTGAATTATGGATTGTAGTGAGCCCCGGCGAGAGTTGGGCAGGCATTCCGCGGATACCCTTGGATTCGCCCTTGGGAGAAGTGGGGGTGTCACAAAGTATATGATGTCAAAGTTTCTGATTCTGGATTCTTTTCTCTCGTTTTCAAGATAGTGATATTCCATCCATAGACGTGAGAAAGTATCATCTCTGAGTTTGATTTCGAAGGATTGAGTAGGATCTTCAGGAATTAGAAATGGATTTTCATTCTCTTCAGTTTCCTAAATCCAGTTTATTGTTGAAGTCTCATCAATTGCTTGGAATTGGTTTGAGATTGTTTCATCAGGTATCCAATTTGAAGTAAATTCCACAGTTATCCAGTTTGAGGATGATTCCTCAGGGATCCACTCCTAATTAGTCTGATTTTGATTTGATGATGTTTGGCGCTCATTAGTTTGATTGTTGGATATTTCTCATATGAGAATTGGTTTTGTATATTTGAAAATTTGAATTCGATATTAAATTTGGGATTGCTGGTTTTTGTGAGAGCTTTTAAAAATTGGATTGGAATGAGATTTTTAGGAATATAGTTTTGGTCTGTCCATATATCAAATAGGGCTTTAGCTTCGATTACATAATTGCCAACAATTAATAATCATATTTAGATTTACTATTCTAGAAAGAACTGAGAATTGTTGTTCAAGTTTACAAGGTTGGTCGTTTCTTTTTGAGGATTTCGAATAGGAAATTTGTCAAGGATTTCTAGAAAATCTTGGAGTTTTGATTTGCAAAGGTTTTGTTTGGGGATTTTGAAGCTGACTTTTTCTAGCATATCAAAGAGAATGATTTTGATTAAAGGATTTGAAACTTGGTTCAGGTAGGGTTGTATTTTTCCTGTTTCTTCAATGGTGTTGAGAAGAAGATTTTGGTTTTTGACCATAGGTTCTTCTTTTTCATCTTCATCACTGGTGGTTTGGGAGGAGGATGTTGGAATATAATTGTCATATTCTTCTTCTCGTTCAGATTTGTCAATATCTGATTCGATCAAAAATTTGCCAGTTGGGCTTTGTTTTGGCTCGCTAGTTCTAAGATACTGATTTTTTGATTGGATTTGTAATGTTGGACTATATGTCTAGGTTTATGGATTTTGAAAATGGATAAGACTGGTTGTTTTGTAGAAGAGAAAGGATTTATAAGTTTGGGTTGCTTATTGGGCTTTGTATGATGGCTAGATAGCCCAATCTATTTCTAAAGAGATTCAAGACTTCTTTTTTGAGTTAGATCTTGTATAGGTTTAGGAACTTGGCTTCCTTTCTGATCTTCTGTAGATTTGAGAAACCAGCCTGCTTGTTGGTCCTGTTCACAAGTTGTGTCTTCCCAGGGCTTAATCTTCTTGTATTGGGATCCAAGAAGGCCTTTGAAGAAATCTTTGTTGTGAACTTTGTTTCTGTCTGACTTTGTCAGGAATATATGTTGATATCTACTAGAGTTTGGGAATAACTTTGATGAATCTGCTTGGGCTATTCCTGAATCATCATCAGATGTGAATATTTCCAAGGTATTGCATACCACTGTTTCTGGGAGGATGTTCCTGTCTTGTATGATGAGATGTTCTTCCCACCACTGCCCAACAAATCCTGTAGATGGGATATGAATAGCTAACTGTTTGCAGCCATGTGATGTTTGATTAAATATAATTGTAGTTGTCATCTATTGAGATGTCATAAGAAGATTGTATCTGAATATTCCATCTATGTTCCATCCATGGATGTCATCTAAATGTTGAAGGATATTGGTTTTATCCTGAAAATATCAAAATGAATCGTTTGAGGGTGGTATAGTTTTGGATTTTTTCTCGGTTGGGAGTATAATCTTGTAATAAAGAGTTTGGATATAATTTGTTTAGGGTAGAAGACCCTTGAAAGCTTTGTATTATATTAACCAAGGTGTTTGTTGGAATTTTTAATTCTGGTTTGGGTAGTGGAATAGGAAAGGATTGTCCAATCCTAACTTCTTGGTTTTCTGATTGATTTAAAGGCTTGAAAAGTAAGTTTGAGAAGTAGGTATTTGGAAGAGGAGTTTTTGAGATAAATTGGGTAAAGAGATTGAAGAGGTATTTTTCTGGATAGATTGTAAGAATATTCTTGTCATGAGTATAGGCTGCTTCTTGGTCAATTCTGATCTCAACTTCATGAATGACCAATTTTGTTGAAGTAGATTCTGCCTGAATCTCTTGTTTGATGACTAATTTTGTCAGAGAAGATCTTGTCTGAGTTTTTTGCCGGATGCGTTTGATAGCTTGTCATTTTGTATTTTTTGTTTGAGAAGAGGGATGATCAATCCTTTTCTTCCAGGAATATAAAGACTGGATGTATTGATTTTTCTTCAATATCTGGTTTTTCTGACTCCATTTGATGGGTCTGATGGGTCTTGGAATATTGATTCGAGATCTAGTCAGCTTTGATAGATATAATTTTTTAGATACTCCTTGTATTTGAGACTGTCTCTTTAATCTGTTGAGGATTCATGTCTCCTCTGTTTGCCCCTTGTATTTGTTGGAAAACCATGTTTCTTCTGTATAAGTTGCCACCTTGAAGCTTGGGTACTCAATATTACGTAGTTTCAGCTTACCAGGTTGCAACTTTTCGTATGTCATGAAAGAGTATATAGATAATTTGGGAATTTCTTCCTGATTATTGTTTGTAGAATTTTCTTTTGAGTTTTTCCAAAAAATAAGTTTGCTACTAGAAGGGAGATTAAATTCATGAAATAAGTTTGAACTAAATAATTGTGAAGAATTTTGAATTATATTCTTAACTGACAGGGTTTCTTGTTTGGAAGAAATAATTCTTGTTTGTGAATCTCTAATGATTTTAGTAAACGTTTGAAAAGGAATTTTAGTAGTATTTTCTTTAATAATTGTTTGGACTTTTTCCTCAGTAAATCTTTGTCGAGGATCTTTTACAATTATAGGTTTGACACTGGGTTGAGTCTTGGTTAAGACATTTATTGTAGAATATCTTATATCTATTGTATCTCCTATGTCTCTTTCAAGACTAGTGGAATTGTGAGAATTATTCATTGGTTGACTGGATACTAGAATTTTTGAAGTTCTGATAGAATCTTGATTTGGTAAATCTACTAGGTTTGATAGACCTACAAGAGGTTTTGGTAGATCTATAAGTTTATTTTTCAAGAATTTTTGCAGATCTGATAGGTTTATAGATCCTGGTATGGATTCATGGATTGAAAAGGTTTTGGTGAATTTGCTGGGTTTATATGGGTTGATTTTGGTGGATCTATTGATTCTGCTGGGAGTTTATGAGAGGATTCTGGTTCATGAATTGTTTGAGGCATATCTATGGATAGATCTAAGGATTTTATCTTTGTTTGGACTTGATCTATGAGATCTGGTGTAGAAACCTGTATTTGTATAGTTTTTGGCATAGAAGATACAGGTTTTGTTTGGACTGGATCTATGGGTTCTGGAGCAGACACGATCTAACCTTTTGAGAGAGATTAACTATATATGACGACCATATTTCCATCATAATAAAGATAGTGATGAGGCTATAAGAATAGATCTAACCTTTTAAGAAAGATTAACTATGCATGACGACTATATTTCCAAACAAAAATCATAATATTAATAGTAAAAACCCATGAAATTAGATATGATCTTTCAACACTTCACCGTCCTAGATCTCGGACCACAGGAACCTGAACATCCCTACAGGACTGCCAAATCTCATGGCTTTGCCTGGACCGGAAGTTAGCAATTACAGGCTCCATATCCCTCAGACAGATCCAAAGTCATAAAATCAATACTATCAATACTATAATAAGTTTGAATACATTAAATAATAATCACGAAGTTAACTAGTCTCATCAGACAGATCTAAACTTGTAGATCTACACTAGCAACATCATAAAAAAAGAAAGACATTAAAAGGACCAAGAGATGTGATTTTTTTATTTAGATTAGTAGCCTATGGGTTTTGGATTCTTGAACATCTCTTTCTGGGGCTTTTTATTTTATTTTCTGTGATTCTATAGCCTGTGCCTTCGGAATATGATAGTAGTAACATAAATGAAATTATTAGTGATGGCATAGCCCTAGAAAAAAAATAAAGCATTTGAGAGTTTTCTATTAGTTTTTCTGTGAAAGAGCACTTAGTGGTGGTTATTGAGATTGAAGGTACACATAGTGGTGGTTGTCGAGATTGACAGATGGTAGTGTTGGGAGTTATGGTGGTAGAGAAAATAATCTATGAGGGCTTTTATTTGCTTTTTTAAACTAGGAGAGTAATATAGGATTTTTATATCAAATTTGTGTCTTTTTAAATATTTTTTATTCAAATAGAAAGTATAAGGAAGGTTATTGTAATTTTAAAAATTAAAGCGGAGCTAGATGAAATTATCACAAATTTTAGGGAGGTTTATGAAATTATCCCTTCTTCCAATGCACTGGTGTTAATGAGATGTGGTTCTATTTAGAGTTGCAAAAGAGTCGAGTTAAATCGAATTTTGGTCTAATCAAGCTAGCTTGACTTAGTTTCATGAAACTTGAAATTGACGAACTCTTAATATAAAACTCAGTTCAAGCTTGAACTCAAATTTGAGGGCTAGTCGATCTCAAGTTCCAACCTAGCTATTTGAGCTCAAATAGATTTAAAAAAATAAATTTTATATTTTAAATAGATAAAATAGACATTTTAGCTTAATAAACATTAAAGCTATTGCGAAGATACATGAAATTTTACTATCAATAAATGAAAATTTTAAAATATATAAGTTTGAGGTGGTTTGATAAACTAACAAGTTGAATATCTCTATACTTGGCTCACTAAACCAAATTGAGCTTGACTCTAGTTCAATCGATTCGAGGTTGAGTCGACTTTTGACCAAATCTGTTTGGTTCATGTCCAACTCTTGTCCTACCACTGGCTATTGTAGGAGGGCTGGAGGAAGCAATTTGCCCCCCTCCAAGTGCCTAATATTTTACGACTCAGTTTATATTTTACTTAATACTTTTAAAAGTTCTTGTAGAAATTAGATTTCTTTCCTACAAAAATTTAGAAACCTTATATGTGTTATTAAAATATCAATGCTTTCACTAATATCCTTGTAACAATTAGACTTTAGTCCTCAAGTTTTTCACAAAAATGTAAAAGTGCATATTTAAGTACATATCTTTACTAGTTTTGCAGTCCAAATCTCAACTTCTAGTTCCTCCAAATAAATACAATAATGTGACCTCTTCCTTGCCTTGAACATTTTTACCTTCAAGCTTGGCTCCTTTGAAAAGTAGCAACTAGCAACTGCCTTGGCTTCTCAATTAGTGTATTAATTTGAACCAAAGAATGTGAGTAGCATATAATTCTCACAACATTTATCATGGACTTTCTAAGCAGAAAATTGAAATTTCATGAACTACCATTTCGAGAACATTTGTAACATTAGATAAATGGTCTTCGCATAATCCAAAAGAATAATCCAAATGCAGTAGTGACAATTTCGGTACAAGACCAAATGGGTTGATCCAATCATATAAAATATTAGACAGTGAAAAAAATTGCCACCTATAGGTTTGCTGACAAAAATATATCAAAATTAGTTCGCACATATTTCTGACAGTATATGGAGCACTATCTTTGTATGCAAGAATAGGTTCAACAGCTTGTTCAAACTAATCAGCATTAATTTGTATATGATGAATGTATAATCAACTTTAATAGCTATATATACACTTTACGTTTTATATTTTTTGGTTTAAAGGGAACTCCAACCCTTGTGAGGAAGAAAGGGGACAAGGACTGGAGAATCAAACAAGGAACCTCCTGATTTTGGGGAAAGGGTAGTCCTAACAAAATTTTCCTATCAAATTACTACCAAATTACTGGCAATGTTCTCGTTATTGGACATGATGAGTCAATGATACTGAACCCCTAAAGCATTCTTTGGAGTTGGCTAATCAATGGATAGCATTGGAGTTGATCCATTAAACTTATTATTACCTCATGAAGTGAGAGGACATGAGCCACTAAATCAGCCACAAAAGAAGTGGATTGTCTTCAGCAGTTACTTCCAACACCAATTGAGAAGCATACTACTATAAATATTTGGAAAGATACCAGATGAGGAATCCAACACTTAACATAAAAAACAATTTAGAGAAAAATCTCTTCAAAAATAATAGTCTTCATAAGGGTGCGCTCATTTTAGAAATCTTAGTAGAATCGTAGGGTAGCATTAGGATTTCCAAAATTTTCATAGAGTTTCTTAGGTTTCAATAGGATTTTCGTGTGTTCAATCACCTTTATTACGCTCGACATAGGTTCGGTAACTAATGCTTTATAGTTGATATGAATTTCAAGTCATACCAAGCAAGTCTCCTTTTCTTTCAACCATTCTTTACAGTTTCCATGCAATCTTTACAATTTCCATCAATCTTTACATTTCAAGTTAAGTGACCTTTGCACGCAATAAAATTTCAAGTGTGCAAAAGACAACAACATACACGACAAATATGCAATATATAAATTTAAGAAAAATATGAGTACAATCTCCGGAATTTTCTCAAATTTGTAGAAAGACTCCTTCGATTCTTCTCTTCAAACACTAATCAAAGGGTTTCGTAGCTTGTTCTTGGATCGATCATCGATTCCTTCAAATCTTGATATAGAGGATTTGAATAATTTAATGAACTCGAACACTTGAAAATTCAAGTTTTGATGTGAGGAAGATTTGAAGAACTTGGAAATGTAGAGCTTTTGTAGCTTGAGCTTCAGAAGACTTGAGCGTATGAGATGTGTCATGATGTGTCTCAACTTTGGTGGAGTGACCCTCTATTTTTAGTTGTGGTATGAGATAGAGGTTGAAGACATGTATGCCATTTTACTTGTCTTGCAAGACATACAGTCATATTAGGACTGTGCCAATTTAAATATTATCTCTTCATTTTATATTTATTAATAAATAGATAATATTAATGAATACTTCCTTGATTAGCTAGACTTGTAGGGACATATGATGTGGCACCATTTGATTGGACAAACTATTGCAGTATATAAGACATATACATGGATTAAATAACTCTAAATATTATTTCTTTAATAAAGAAATAATTACTTAGATATTTATCCATAATTTTGCCAAGTTACAGAGACATGTAATATGGCATAATTTGAATAGCAGAGATATCCCGGCAATTTTTATTACTACAACACCTCATCTTGACATGTAGAGAGACACGATTGGTAGCCGAATAGCCAAACTTCCAAAGTTCCAAGTATGTATGTCCTATGGCAATATCCAATTGAATAAAAATAAGTCATAGAAATCATTTATAGACCAATGGTAATTTTTAGAATTAATTAAAATTCTATTGTCTATAAATGCCCCATCAAAACTTATTTGTGAATGCTGAAAATTGAAGTGGATCTGAATGAACAAGTTTTGATATTTTTTCCTTCAACTTGATTTGAATGTCATAAGAGCAAGACTTTAATATTAAAATCCATAAATAGAGTTGTATTCGAGGCTCTATAAAGCTTTATGTCCATGGCTTTTTAATTTAGTAGTATTGGAATAGTCATGCAAACTTTCGAAGGTGATTGAATGAATTAGTACTTTCAATTTCCAAGGTGAAGCTTCATGTCTACCGCCTCACCTATAACTTTCTTTAGCTTCAAAAATCCAACACTATGTGTGCCTATTATTCCAAAGCCGAACAAGAAACCAATTGCTTTAGAAGAATTCCGAGTAAAATTTGAAATTCATCAAGAGTCTGCTAACCACGCATAACGAAATCTGATTAATCAAGCTTGATGTCCCGAGGCCAAATTGATGTTGGAATCATAATTGACATTGAACTCAATTTCCCAATTTCTTCATGAATTGACTCTAGCCAATAAAGCTTGCATGATTCACTTTTCAATTGTATATGAAATCATTTATTTTCAATATCTTAACAACAAACCATGCGGGATTGGGAGTTTACTCTTATCCAAATTAGAATCACCTTTCATCCGGATTTTCTTTTGACCCAACACAATGCTACTAGTATAAATAATCAAGACTAAAGCCATAAATTCACTTGTGAAAAGCTAGGAACAACAATAATAATTTTCTGCTATTGCCAAGTCACTTTCTCATTGCTATTACCTCTTTCTCGCTGCTCATAATTTGAAAATTGCTGTCCGGAATTGCTACTGTTGCTAGTGCAAGCATTTGTCGATGCTAGTGTAGAATTTTATTGCTAACATCGCGCTGATTTAGAGGTGATTATCTCGAGTCATTGTTCACCTTTCATAAATATTCATATTTTTAACTTGGTAGTTACTTTGTATGCAAGATATAGAAGATTTTGTGTGACGACCTCACCTCTACTTAGGGCGTACCCCAGGGTTTAGCGGACCGCCTGCCCAACTCTCACCAGAACTCACTCACTCACCTCAAGAAAATAGGGTGAAATCTCAAGAATAAAGGAAATAACAATTCCCAAGTTTGGAACATACAAATACATTCATTTCTATCTCAAACATCCATACAATCCCAAATATATCAAAAGATATGATACATTCAACCCTAATTGAGCGACTAGTGCGAGTACAATCGTAAAATTTCCTAAAACTAGACTACACTAGCCTGTACAAGTCTCGCGCCTCGCTTGTATCCCCTGTAAGGAAAAGCGTGGAATGAGCTAAAAGCCCAGTGAGGTTCCCATACACATAATCAAATAATTAAAACAAGAACATTAGTCATTTAAGAACAACCAATCAGGAAAACATTTACAACATAAAAGCAATGAGAACACACTCATTAAAAGGATACATGCTCACGTGGAGCCATTTGTTCATTCATTCGCTAACCATTTTCCTTATTCCTCCAATTATTAGAAAACATTTGCAAGTGAAAACTCCTCCAATGTTCTTGACATTCATTCATTGATTTCATTTCCCGCCACTAGCCAATTCATTGGCCAGTCTCCACCAATCTTCGTGGTCATACTCGAGTATACCAAACATTATCCCAGGGTCACCAGTCGCCCGACCGAGTCCGCTTCTGACTCGAATCGACTGGCAATGAAGGGCAAGGACCCAGTTCAGCCAAAAGGCTTACATTCATGCACAAGTAGCATTTAATCATTGAAAATTTCACGTTTATTTAGGTCGAGTACGATAAACTACATACTCGCCTCGCAAAAATTCATTTTAGCAATCATTGAAAACATTTAACATTTAATCAAACATTCACAACAATCCACATAGTCATTTGAAGCATAACCTACAAGAACACTCACCAAAGATCTAGTGCTTTTCAAAAATCGCATTCAGGTCCAACTCCTTGGTTGGAGTCCAAATCTGCGATAAAATATCATTTAAGAATGTAAAACTCTCTAAAGTTCGAAACATAGGAGTTTCGCCTCAAGAAAATCAAATAAATGAAACTTGTTTAAGTGGTGGTCATATGGCTTATCAAACCGTAGAAAACTCATGCTCGCTCTTTTAGTTTCGATAGAGAAGTAATTGATATTCTTCAAGTAACACTTAGTATAAAAACTCGAGAAAATCGTCTTTTAGGTGTCGCTACTTTTACTTGTTAAAGGGTACGAGTTTCGGCAAACTTTTCAACTTATGTACCTCTTACTAAAGAAAAATCAAATACCATAAACAAGTAAAATTTGCTTCAACTTCGAGTCGTCGGTCAAGTCTCAAGTTCACTTGTCTAAGCCTAGAGCGAAAATTTGGGCGGCATGCCCTTTGTATTTAGCTATTTTTCAACCATTTATGACTTCATTTTTTTTCCTCAACTCAGCCCAATTCAATACATAAATAAGCTTAACATAATATCTCTTTAACTCGGCTCAATGTCATCCAAAAATAAGTCAATTCGAGCAATGCAACCATCCAAATCAAAGCTAGAAGCTAGAAACTAGTTTTAAAGACAAATAGCTAAGCAGCAGGTTTGACATCTCTCGGCGTTTTAGTCACAACTGAAACTATGCTTATTGGATTAGGGTAAATTTTATGGCGTTTCGAAGCTGAGACAGAGACCTACATTTCCTATGAAGACATAGACACCCAGTTCATTTATTTTCAAGGTCAAAATATGAAATTTCTGAGAAAACAGAAAGCTGCCTGTGAAATAGGGTTTTTGGCAATCAGAGGTATTTTAGTCATTTCACGTGATTCAGAGCTCCGATCAAGTTGAAATGTTACACGAAGATTGCTAACTCCATTCCCTACAACTTTCATGTTTTGAGTAAGGCCTGATTCGGCCTTTATCATGGACGAATATGCAGTACAGAAACAGGGTAGAATCCACTACAATTGCTGGAAATTCACTTCTACTCTACAACTTCATGATGTCTTCCATAAAACTTCCATATTCAAGTCATCTATCCAATAAAATGCAACATAAGAAAGGAAAGAAGAGTTTCTTAGCTTAATACCTCAAGACCCCAAGAGAAGTTGCAAGACAAGAACTTTTTTCCTCAAGTGACTCCACCAAAAGCTTCCCTCCAAGCATAGCTTAAGATTAATCGGTGTAGATTTGGGTTGGTGTTTGAATCCCTCATGGATTGAGCATGAAATCGAGGCTAGGAAAATGGAAGTTTTTCTCTCTTTTCTTGTCTCTTAAATTCGGCCAAAATGAGGGAAAATGATAGAATTTTGGTGAAATATTCAAGATAAATACTAGGGAGGTCTTTGGTCAAAGGTGGTGTTGTTTGCCAACACTTGGCATCCCCCAATTTTTTCTTTTTTTTTTCCTTTCCTTTAGTCAATAATGGTGGCTGACCTAAGGGTTAATTTAGGGAGGATTAGATGAAATAAAAATAAGGAGATTAGGGTAAGAAAGTATTGGTCAATTGGGGTACTCAATCGGAAGCAAACGGTGCATGTCGGTTCAAGTCTATTTTTCTTAACTCTCTTGTACTTGTATTTTTTACTTATGGTTCACTAGCTTATTATTATCACTTCTAATCACACACTTTTTCTTATCTAAAACTCACTGTTAACCACCACATTTAATACACACACCTCACCAAATGATCAGATGGCCAAAATATGCGAAAACCCTGATTTATGCTAACTATAAAACTAAAGGTACAACCCTTGATTCTATGATTTATTGTAACTATTGAGGGAGTAAATGAGTAGTAAAGATGTTATAAAGTAATCTAATCAAAATAAGAAGGAAATTTAAGAAAATATGAGCGAATTTTCCGGTCGTCACATTTTGTACCATTGATTTGCATGCATGCTTTAATTTTTTTTTAATTAATAGGGATGCCATCCCTTAATTTATTTATATCCGAAAAGAGTATAGCAAATTAGAGGGGGGCCAAACCTGACCTCTGTTAAAGTAAAAGGGACAGTTAAGGATCAACAATAATACGCACATATGAAAAATTTGCGAATCTAAACACATAACAAATGAATCGAACGAAATCATCCACATGAGGGTGCCCCACATTTGTGGGATTGTGAGTGAGCATGGGAATTTGATTTAACATCTTGACGTGTTTGCATTGTTTTACCTTTTTTTGAAAGCTGCTTCCTAGCTTTCTTTGCATGCTTTAATTCATTTTGGCACTTTGCATGTGATGAAGCTTTACAAACCAGTTTGCCATGTCTTGAACTTGGGAAATTGAATCATCAACTTATTCGAAGGTAATGTGGCTTTCGGATTCCTAAAGCTTGTGAGCATTCCTTCATGTTCTGTTGATAAATCACAAGTATCTCAACCAACTTGCATTGAAATCTCAACACTTCATAATTGTTTAACAAATCAAAGTGATAATCAGAGTTTCACCATGAAATTGATTAATATATTGGCCACCTTAATTGCATGCATGACTCCTTACAATTGAAACTCCACCGATTCATGTGTCTGGTCAACTTGCCATCCGAAGTCTAATACTCAAACATGCCTTGATACATGATTGATTTGCTAAAATAACATATACTCTAACCTCTTTATCAATTGTTTGTCAACATTCCATCTCACTTTTGCTTGCAGTTTATTGTTAGAACCAATTTCAATAGAAAACCAGCACCCCGCTCAAGGAATTTGAAACTCAACAAGTAGGTAACTTGGTTACCAAAGTTTCACAAAAACAAATTCTTTTCGTCCACTTACGTTTGTTTTTACAAAATTTCAGCAACCATGTAAATTAAGAACTATGTCATGGCACTACCACATATTTCATTAACAGATGAACGGAGAGGATCTCAATCGAAGAGTTTGTCATTATATGTTAATAAACCCTCAATTGTCATCTTTGTTGAGTTTTTTTCACCTCTTGAATGATCCTTTCATCTTGAAGATTGGACGAGCAAGTGGACTAAGAAAATTGTACCACCATTGACTTTTTCTACAATGTCACGAAAGGAGGAAGTGGTTGTGTTAAATTTATCGTTTCACAATAGAGATCTAGGAATAGCCAAATTCACGCTTCTAATTGTGAGCTTCAATATTGATAAAGCTATGTGGAAAATTCCTTCATCGTTCTTTGGCGAGGCATGCTTCACTTCACACTATTGGAAATGGGTCGAGGAATCCTTGGAAAGTATAAAGAGGTGCTCACACGTGCTGGCATATTTGAACTGTCTGGTCAACTTGATTAATACATTGACCACCATAATTGCATGCATGACTCCGTACAATTGAAACTCCACCGATCCATGTGTCTGGTAGACTTGCCATCCGAAGTCTAATACTCAAACATGCCTTGATATATGATTGATTTGCTAAAATAACATAAACTCTAACCTCTTTATCAATTGTTTGTCAATATCCCATCTCACTTTTGCTTGCATTTTATTGTCAGAACCAATTTCAATAGAAAATCAACATCCTGCTCAAGGAATTTGAAACTCAACAACTAGGTAACTTGATTACCAAAGTTTCACAAAAACAAATTCTTTTCGTCAACTTACGTTTGTTTTTACAAAATTTCAACAACCATGCAAATTAAGAACTATGTCATGGCACTACCACATATTTCATTAACAGATGAACGGAGAGGATCTCAATCGAAGAATTTGTCATTATGTTAATAAACCTGCAATTGACACCTTTGCTGAGTTTTTTTTACCTCTTGAATGATCCTTTCATCTTGAAGATTGGACCAGCAAGTGGACTAGGAAAGTTGTACCGCCATTGACTTTTTCTACCATGTCACGAAAGGAGGAAGCGGCTGTGTTAAATTCATCGTTTCACAATAGAGATTTAGGGATAGCCAAATTCACGCTTCTAATTGTGAGCTTCAATATTGATAAAGCTACATGGAAAACTTCTTCCTCCTTCTTTGGCGAGGAGTGCTTCACTTCACACTATTGGAAATGGGTCGAGGATATCCTTGGAGAGTATAAAGAGGTGCTCACACGTACTGGCATATTTGAACTGTCTACACGTCAAGGTTCTCCTACGATTGTTGTGAGAATATTTTATGAGCTTTCTTCAAATACTAGTGTCCTTCGATGAACACACTTCATACACCTATTAGGGAGTTATCCATCACACTTTGGGACCTTTATTGACTTGGTGGTTTTCCAGTTAATGGCTCATTCTTTGATGAAGTTGTTCCTTCTGCGTAGGAACTTTTCACTTCTGATAAGGAAGAAAAACCGCTTCTCCCTGAGAAGTTGCAGGCATCTCTTTTTCGCTTACTACCATCTTTGGACAAATGACCAAGGAGTGTGGATGAAAGGCTGGATCCATTTCTGATTCAAAGGAGAGACTAGATATAAAGCTCCTCCAGATAGGGCGAATAGAAGAAAGGCCACATCTAGGTCAAAACTGACATACAATCCTTCTGGAAGCGCAGAGTCTCATCACCTTGCTGATACAAAGGATTTTAAAATTCATTTTGACACATTAAATATCATAGGGTCATTGAGAAAAGAAAGCTACATTGCGGCATTCATAGCATGTTGCATTTGCAAGTTTCTTTTACCAGAAAGTTGATCACATTCGGCCAAGTGTCTTCAAAGTTGCGTGCTTGATGGCCACAGGAAAGATATTTTGTCTTATAGTTCCCGTCCTTGTGAGCATATATTGTGAGTTGAAGGAGATCGTCTACGCTCCTAAAATTGGAGAATACGGTGTTGCTTTTCCAATCCATTACGTCTATACTTGGGTTGGCCAATACTTGACATATACTGTGAAAATAACTAAGTGAGTAGTCACTACGTTCATATGATAAGATTTAGTGGTGAGAAAATGATAACATTCTATGGTAAATCAAAGGCAGAGAAAGCTTTCAAAGAAGTAAATCCCTTGACGCTCTCCAAATTATACTGGAATAGAATGAAGAAAAAGTGTCAATTGACGATGAATCCTTATCATCAAAGCTTATGAGCTACTTTATTAGTCAACGATCTTGCTACTATACTCTACGTAAGGATAATGCCTTCATTATTAAAAGATATAATCCTTATAAAATTAGTAGACAATTTGTCTTCTGTCAGGACATTCCAAACAACTCGAAGGAGATTACTCATACCTAAACCTTTGGTGAAACTATTCAACTATGGGATTCCTCAATTCACATGCAGACACGATCTAGGATGACAATTCCAATGCATAGGAAGCATCCATTGATCACAAAAAAATACGATACCTAGTGGTCAACACGGTCAAATAGCGTTCCTTCAATTTCTTTTAAATTCACAATCAAGATTCCTCAACAATCACCAAAGAAGGGCAAGACTACCTTTGCTAATGAATCAACGCATCACAGTGGAGTTATAGAGATTGAGATGGATCCTACTACATCTTCTTTGCAGAAGGGCAAAGTTACTAACACTGGCTTAAAAAATGTTATCATGAGATGCAAGTCTTCTAAGGATTCTCAATGGACCGTTAAAGAGTCGAAACAAGCGACTCCTATACAGAAAATGCCATCAACAATTTCAAAATCTTTGACAGTGACTTTTACATGAGAAGATGTCAAAACTGAATTATTGGATTATCAAGATCCTGCCAAAACTATTGAAAAGGAAGGAACTGAAGTCAAGTGTACCAGATCTATTCAAGAAGGAGTCCATTCATTAGCAAGTGGTAGAAGCACCAAAGGCCGTCATTCGAATCGCTCAAAGAAGAGAACAAAGTCTTCTGATGTGGAGGAGATTTCATTTTCATTATCATTGGCTAAAATGTTGCCACTTAAGATAATTAAACTTATATCATCTCTTATCATCTTTCTTTTCTTGATTTTCATGACTTCTTTAATTTTTAGCCCTCTTTTCTTGAATTTTGCCAAGTAGAAGTTGGCAATAATTCACCGATTGAAGCTGAAACTGATGGTGCGGTTTCAAATAAAAAAGATCATGAAGTCATCATCAACAGTCCAAGACAATTTACCATCAGTGGGTATACCCATCGATGTATAAGAAGGAGTTGATCAGTTCACATGAGATCCGAAAAAAACCTAAGGTAGCATTGGTATTAGAATTTCATGGACAAAAATTGATTCAAACACATCAAATAAAATATTTGTAAAAATTGATTCAAATATACCAGTGGATGAATTTTCGCGGGCAGATTCTTGACACTCCTATAGAACAAATTTCTTCATTGAAAGAGTGTGCGGAAGAAATTATTAGTGAGATCATGTAGGCAGATCCTACAAATGGACTTCCTTTAAAGGAATTATTGGCAGAATTATTTGTGAAAGCCGCAGCATATGATTCTTCAATGTGTTCATCAAAGGAAAAGATGATTAAAGAAAATATGCAAAACTTCTTTCCAAAACGACCACTCAACTTAAGGAAGTTGAAAGAGAGGAAGAAGAACTGACCACTAGCATCCAATGCCTTAAAAAAAGTTGCAATCTAATAAAGATAGAAAGGTAATTCTTCAAAAGGAACTTGCTGATTTGAAAGAACAGAGCACGAAAATCAGTTCAACCATTGATGAAAAGCATAAAGGCTTCAAGAAGATCCAAACCAAAGTAGTTCAAGTGCCTGATGACATCTCTTCTCTTGAAAATGCCAACATGCTAACTGATACTGTAGTGAAATAATTAGAAGATATAAAGTGTTTCCTTAAAATATAGAAAGTAGTTGTGGTAGATCATAAGTTTGACATTTAAATGTCTTTTCTCATGTTCTACTTTTTTTTTTTTGCTGAAAATCCCTTCACCTTTTCCTTATGTAATGAAACTTTTCTTTAAGTAATAGAACACCCCATTTTTTATCTTGCGATTTTTTTGCTATAAGGAACTTTGAATTTAATACTTTAATATTAAAGAAAATGTTTATAAGGAAAAAAGATTTGATTTGAAGGGTGTAAATAAACTTAGAGGTTGCCTCCTGAACTGCCTACATATTCCAAAGGAAATCAAGTCATATATAGTTCTTACCATTCACAATTTAATCTCATGCAGGTCAGGAGTATCTATTTGTTTATCATCTTAAATTTGGTGGAGTGTTTCAATAGTCTAGTTACATACTACACTATTAGTGGTTGCCCTTCATAGTTTTAGTTTATGTGGGCTAGGAACAACATGCAATTTTAACTCATGTGTTATGGAACTTTCAAATTATGCATAGTACTTCTTTAGGTATTTGCCATTGATGAGGCCAACCTTTAATCCATTTTCAACAACAAATTTATATGAGCCATTTGTATATATTTTTTGAACAATATATGGACCATTCCATTTAGGGGTACATTTCTTTTGTCTACCATGAATAAGAATGATTGGTTTCTGAATAGCAAGTTCTAAGTCTCCAATTTGAAAAGAATGGGATCGGACGAGCTTATCGAATGCTTTTAAAAGGTGAGTTTGATAGCACTCAATTCGTTGTTGAACTTCTAATCTCTTTTTATTAAGTGCTTCTAACTCCTCAAGGGAAAGACGAACATTATCTTTTTCATTGAGCCTTTCTTGAATTGCAATTCTTAGTGAAGGCATTTGACGCTTAAGTAGAAGAACAATTTCAACACCGTAGACAAGTACATATGGGATTGCTTGCGTAAGAGTTCGAAAAGTAGTTCTATACGCCCAAAGAGTTTTTTCAATTCGAAGATGCCAATTTTTTTTTGACTTATCCATAATCTTCTTTAATAGATTACACAAGGTCTTATTGAATGTTTCGACGAGTCCATTTGCAGTAGCGTAGTACATAGAAGAATTATATTATTGAAATTAAATTTTTTGCAAAACTTAGTTATTACAGGTATTGCAAAAAAACTTATATTATCAGTGATGATGTAACGTGGCACTCCATATTGGTAAATGACTGCTTCAACCCACTTTGAGAAATAATCTGTTGCCACCAAAATAAAAATATGTCCACAAAAGATTTTTGAAACTGTCTAACTATATCCAATCCCCAAGTGTCAAATGGCCAAGAAGCCATAGTTAGCTGCAATAATTCAAGGGATTGATGGATGAAATTGTCATGAAATTGACAAACTTGACATCTTCTAACAAAGTCAATACAGTCTTTCACCATCGTTGGCTAGTAGTATTACATTCTCTTAATGCGAATGTGTAACTTAGAGTCAAATTGATGAGCACCACATATTTTAGAGTGAACTTCCTCCATTGGTTGCACAGTTTCATCTTCTCTAAGACATCGTAGAAATACTCCATCAAATGATTTTTGATAAAATATCTCCTTGTAGTAGATAAAACGTGGCACTCAGTGGTGTATATCAACTCTTTTCTTGGGATATTTCAATAATTTTTCATAATTAAGGTCAGCAATGATGGGATGACGCCAATCCTCCTTTTCAATCTCATGAATAGAAATATGATAGGCATTCTCTTCCTTATCATTATCTTCTTCACCAAATATCGGAGATATGATCTAATTTTGACATATTGAGATTTGATTTCGATGAGAAGATAGATTGAGTATGGAAGCCAACCTTGCCAAAGAGTCGGGTTGTTAGTTAAATTTTCACGAGACATGTTCTATGGTGATATTGCCTAAATATCTCATGAGTTATTTTGCATAATTATAAAATGTGATCAATTCAGATTTCTTAACATTATAAATATCAAAAAGTTGATTTACCATCAATTTGGAATCACTGTAAACCCTAAGATGTAACTGTTTCATATCTACAGCCATCTCAAGACCAAAAATTAATCGTTGATATTCGAATATTAACGTGTCAAAATGAAAAAGTACCGCAACATATCTGTTTGAGAAGTATAAAAGACGATTCCCGCACTAGTCCTATCACAAGGAGCAGCCTCATCGAATACATCGATTACGGAGATTCAACCGTAAACACTTCTTTATCAGGGAGTTCATCAGTCAACTCTCATTCGGCAAGCATAGAATGATCAGTTAGAAAGTTCACCAATACTTGTCATTTGACAGCCTTTGCAGGTACATAGATAATTTTAAATTGTTGAAATTGACGGTACCATCTTGAAAGATAATCAAACAGCACAAATCTTGTCGTAACATATTTAATGGGATTGGTCCTGGATATGAGTCGAATAGTATGTGTTTGAAAATAATGCTTTAATTTTTGAATGGCAAACATAAGTATCAAGCATAACTTCTCAATAAGTAAATAATTCAACTCATTTGATGTCATAATCTGACTTAATTACCACAATGCATTCTCCTTACCTTTATCATTTTCTTGAATAAATAGAATCCTAACTGATTGTTCTTGAGCGAAAATGTAGAGACTCAATGGCTTTCCAGGAACTCACGCAGCTAACACAGAAGAATTTATGAGATAAGTCTTAATACTTGTAATAGCATTTCTATACGCTTTATCCCACTTGAGAGGTGTCCCGCCCCATTTTTTAAAATGAAAAATAAACGTGTTTATAAAAAAGGAATTTTTGATTTATTTTGAGTGAAAAGGCATTTTTAATTAGAAAGTGAATAAGGAAATGAATTTTGATCAATTTTAGAGTGAAAATGAGTTTTGATAAATAGAGAAAATAAATAAAAAAAATGGACCTAAATATGGGGTTTGAAGGTGCGACGATTTTTGGCCCAAAATATAGTTTAAATAATAAAAAAATAGGAGTCGCCACTTGGTATGGAGTTAAGGTGTACCAAATCACCTAAAATGAATTTTTAAATAAAAAGTAGAGAAACCCTTTTTAAACGACTTCAAGTCTTTGAAAATCAGAGAAAAAGGATCGGGAGTCACGGTTGAAAAAAGGGAAGGCAAGAATAAAATCCAAGGCACCCTTTTAATCTAACCAAAGCTAGTTGCATGATTTAGTAAAAAATTTTCATAATTTAACCTAAAAATTTATCACATTTGGATGTCACATATGAATGCAAACTTAGATCTAATGGTTATCGAAAGGGTCAATATGTCTCTGCAAAGCTCGATTGGCATTAATTGCAATGTCCAAAAGTGACTTTTTGAAGAGGTCACGAATATACAAAAATATGAGACCTAAGAAAAAGAAAAGAAAATAATAATATACAAAAATACATGACTTAAAGGAATGCATCATGACGGGTGCGGAGAACTAAGATTCGTGACTAAATTTTTCCCTTTTTATAGAGGAAATACGAGCGTGCTAAGGCTATAAAAGCCACACTCTTCCATATTCCATATTCAAGGGGTATTTTTCCTATCTAATCAAGCAAATGTACTAACCTATCTCTAATTTTTCTTATATGAAATGTAAGTCTAATGTCATGTCCCACACATAGGGTTATATAGAGGAAAATATGGGATAAGGGATATATATATAGGAGGAATATGGGATAAGGGATATGTATACAAGGGAAATGTCATGCGAAAATGATAAAAAACCCTAATGAAAAATATGCATGAGAGTGTAGTGATTGTCACACAGACATGGTCTAACGTACGAATGGTTCCTAAGGATCTACCATTGGACTAGCCCATGTCTCTATTTTCTCACTAGCATTGGACTAGTGAGAAATCGGAAAAGGAACCACAACTAGCGTTGGACTAGTGTGGAATCGGGAAAGGGGTCACAATTAGCGTTGGACTAGTGTGGTGACGTCACACATTGATTATAACTAAATTAGTCATATAAAACATAATAAAGCAAGTAAA
Source organism: Coffea eugenioides (assembly GCF_003713205.1). Taxonomy (NCBI): domain Eukaryota; kingdom Viridiplantae; phylum Streptophyta; class Magnoliopsida; order Gentianales; family Rubiaceae; genus Coffea; species Coffea eugenioides. Next base: position 32,513,232 of record NC_040037.1, read on the forward strand.
TACATAAGATCACATAAACACATAACACATAAGCATGATATCTAGATGTAAGACCCTAAGAAAGCAGTAAACACATAGCATGCAAAACACACAAGGCAAATAAAGCAAATAAAACCCTAACTATTACATTTGGTGGCCCTAACTACAATCTAAATGGGGTAAAGAATGAAATAAAATAATAGCCTAACTATTACAATTTTGGCATTTAACTGCCTTCCAAATAATTACAAACTAAAATAAAATAAATATACAAAATTGAAACAATTAAAGTGACTAAATAAATAAATGAAAATAAAATAAAACATTCAAAAATCATACAATTACACACATAAAATCACATAGGAGCACATAGGATTAAGTAAAATCAAAATAAAGGAGTAGAGTGTACCTTCCTTGAATTGGTGACCTAATGAAATGAAATTTTTCCTTATTTACCCTCCAAAACAAAGAAAAAGGTCAAAACATCACTTTAATTAACAAATAATCATAAAGATGGAAATAAACACGAAATTGAATCAATCAAATCATGCAATAAAAATAAACAACCCATATTTAATAAATTAAAACAAACAAGGACCCAATTGCAAGAATTAAAGAAATTTGAGGGGTCCAATCATTATTATTACAAATATTAAGGGTCTCAATTAAAATAAAATAAAGTTTAAGGATTTAAGACGAAGCTTACCAAAACTAAATGCTAAAGTTCACAAAATAAATCAAAATCCTCTCATTAAACCCCAAAACAAAAATATTACCCAAAGATTTAATTGTTTTACTAAAAATCCAGATAAAAACAATAAATCTAGAAAAGGTTATTAAACCTTCAAATTCGTCCTAAAACTCACTAAAAATCTATCCAAAAATCACGTTAAGACATATTAAAGAAAAATAGCATGTTAAACGGACAAAATTGATTAAGTTATTCAATTAATTGAGCCATAGTATCATTACTTAGAAAATTAGGGGTCAAAGTGCAATTTTTTAAAAATCCCATGCAAAACTTCGGACAAGCTTATGCTTTTGCAGTTCCATTTCCCACCCACCATTCTTCCTGCAACTTTCATTCATCCGAAGGAAAAGTCTGAAGTAACGATCGTTATGGTAACGAAACTGTTTTTACCTGATATAGCAGGTAAAAACACTTTTAGCAACCATTTGATTACCTGTTGTACTGGTCATCTAAATAAAATAGTACCTAAAATTTTGGTTAGTAAGTTTTACATAAAAAATAGTAAGTTAACTCAATAAATTAGTAACTTTTATGTCTCAAAAAGTAAATTTGAATAAATATGGAACTTACTTTTTTTTTGAAGTAACTTACTACTCTATATCTGAAACTTACTTTTTGGAGAGTAAGTTTAGTTCAAGTAATAGTAAGTTTTTATAGATTAATAGTAAATATTGTTGATAGAATAGTAAATTTGGTTAATCATCAAAACTTACTAGTTTGTGGCATAAATTTACTATTTTACTTAAAGAAACTTATATGAAACAAGTATTAGGAAGGTTATTTGAAATAATGCTAAGATTTTTTTATTAATAATTGAAGTTTAGTATTATAGTTAGTAATTACTCGCAATGTAAATATATGATACACAATTGTATGTATCATTTATAAATGTTATATGTTTGAAGCATTTTAAATATGCTATGAAAACTTTTTTTTTTTGCATATAACCTTATAAAATATGTAAGAATAATTTGTCATATTTTAAATTTTTAATTATGGGAAAATAAACAACTAAGTTCCCAAAATATTTCACTTTTATTGTTTAAAAAATCTCAACTTGTTGGTTAAATTCAAAATAATTCTAGTGTCAAAAATATTTTTTCTCAAATTAACTTTCATGATTAGATGTGAGATACAAATATGGTAAAATATCCCTCATACATATGTCATGGATATTTTAGACTTTTAGTAAAAAAAAATTTTGTTGTTAAAATAACATATATCATAGTGTACTAATTATTTTAGGACCATTTTATATGTGAACTAAATTTAATATAAATTATACAATAGATTATATATGCATGTGATTTTCATTTATAATTATTGGATCCTATTCTTATGAACAATCTCCCAAGGGAAAAAATCCAGATCATACTGATTTTCTTATATTAATTGTTATACTAATTTTGTCATTTTTATTATTATATTATTTTTCATTTTGTTTAGGCTTTTACGCTTATTATTTCTTGTGTCTCAGATTTAAATTTATTAAAACTTTATCATCTTATTATATTCATAGGTGTTAAATTATAAAAATTTTGATATATAAACAAGTAATATTCTATATATAACTAGGAAGATTTGTTGTTATTGTTATTCAAACTTTCAAACTTTTCAAAAATTAAAAATGATTAAAAGCTTATAATACAACAAAATTTTATTACATATTTTACCAGATTATGTGAAAAGTCAAACTATTTTTCATAGTAATTTAAAATATATAAGTAAATTTTTTAAATTATACCTATAATCATGTATTATACAGGTATATTATGCGTACTTACTACCTAAGGTACTAAGAATTAATCATTAATAAAACATCTTATCGTTATTTCAAATAAATTTCCTAATACTAGTTTGAAATATGTTTTAAAATAAAATAGTACATGTGTCCCATAAATCAGTAAGTTTTGATTATTAATCAATTTACCATGTTATTAGTAAGAATTACTATTTATGTATAAAAACTTACTATTACCTGAATTAAACTTACTCGCTAAAAAGTAAGTTTGGGATATAAAGTAGTAATTTATTTATTTAAAAAGTAAGATTAATATTTATTCCAACTTACCTTTTGAAGTATAAAAGTTACTAATTTGTTACTGTTAACTTATTATTTTAGATAGAAAACTTACTTTCTTATTTTTAAGTGTTATCCTATTTAGGTGGATAGGCCTATCAAATAATCAAATGGCCGCTAAAAGTAAATAAAAAATAAATAAAAAATGGTCATATAAGTGTTATCCTATTTATGTCTTAAAAAGTAAATTGAAATAAAAATGAAAGTTACTTTTTAAAAAAAATAAATTAGTACTCTGTATTCGAAACTTACTTTTTGGAGAGTAAGTTTAGTTCAAGTAATAGTAAGTTTTTATAGATTAATAGTAAATCTTGTTGACAGAATAGTAAATTTGGTTAATCATCAAAAGTTACTAGTTTGTGGCATAAATTTACTATTTTACTTAAAGAAACTTATATGAAACAAGTATTAGGAAGTTTATTTAAAATAATGCTAAGATTTTTTTATTAATGATTGAAACTTAATATTATAGTTAGTAATTGTTGGTAACGTAAATGTATAATATATGATTGTATGTATCATTCATAAATGTTATGTGTTTTAAGCATTTTAATAAATGTATGTATCATTTATAAATGTTATATGTTCTAATAAATTTATTTTCTAGGTCACAAGTATAAAAGTTAAATTTGTACTAATGTAGCATAATCTTTGAAAACTATAGTAAATTTACCCATATATTAAGTTTCGTGAGTTTCAAACATATTATGTATCATTTACAATATGGATTTATATGCACATTTTTTTATCAAACTTACTTTTAATTGGCAAATAGTATGTAAATTATTATAAAATGTCATTTTATAATAATCATAATTTTTTATAGGTGAATGGTATATAAACTGCTAAAATTGCCAATTTATAAATGATCAAATCTTACTACTTTATGGCATATATTAGTTTGATCAACTAAAAAAATTATCGTCATTAAGTGTACGTTGGTTGTTGATTTGAAATTTGCACCCTTGTCACTATTTCGTTATTACTACCACAAGTATTTCTAATCAAAGTAAAACAAAGTCAAATATCTTTTTCTTTTGTATGTAGTATTTATATTTATTAAAAAATTAATGAACCATGATTACATTTCATAATTTCTAATGAAATTAGTAACATTTCCTAAATAAATTGGAATAATTTGTAAAATATGTTATTTTTTTTACCAATATAATTAGGGGTGGCAATCGGGTCCAAATCAGATTGGCGGGTCGGATTGAGACCCAGGTATAATAGAAAACTCGCATACCCAAACCTAACCTGCCAACCCGAAACGGGTCAGGATATCTGATCCGAATATGAAAATTTCAGGTTGTCGGGTTGACGGGACGATCCGAATGACCCAAAACTTAATTTTAATTTATTAATTCACCACTGTAATTTCTAATTCGCACAAGACTAATTACATAATCAAGTAATAAAAATTTAAATAAATAATCCCAAACCAAATCTAAAATAAATTAAAAACACCGTAAAAGTGTTTTATTCCAAACGAAATATAAAATAAATTAAAGCAGTATAAAAGTAAAAGATACTATAATACATTATTTGTCCAAATATAATAATTTCAACTTCAAATAAGTTAAATAAATTCATTTAGGATTAAGTGATTAATGCATTTGGAAAAAAAGAATAACTTAGTTTAGTTAGATAAAATAATTTTTAATTCATAAACAGGGTATCGGGTCGTATCGGATCACCCACGGTTTGACCCGAATTCGACCCGTTGTCTTTTCGGGTTCGTTGGATTCGACTCGATTCTGATCCGGACCCGCGAAACCTCAATCCGAATCCATTAATTTCGTGTTAGGTTCATATCGTGTTTTTAGGTCGTATCGGAAATTACCACCCCTAAATATAATCAAAAGAAATTTGCACTATTAAAAAGCAAGTGGAAGAAAGGATGATTGCATAAGTATAAATGTGAGCAACTATATACATATCACACCATAAGTCTAGGTTTGATTTGTTCAAAACATAGGTAATTTATTCGTTAGTAGATATAAAATGCATATTATTTTTCTACAAATGGAAAATACAATTTCATATATACTAACCCATTAACAAAATATATAGTTTGAACACGATCAATTGAACTCATATTTTGTTTGTTTAGCTATCATTTATTTTGTTACTTAGGTTGAATAATTAAATTTGAATGTTCTATTGATATGGGAACTTCAATTATTCTTAATGAACTTCAATTAAGTGTCAATGACAACAATTGCTAAAATATAGGTTTCTAAAAATTTTTTGAAAAATGACAAAAAAAATTACACTTTTTTGTGAACATATCAAATTGTTAATTCAATTCAAATTAATTTTATAATAAAAAATATTATTCCTCAAACTAGTTGCTTAATCCGTATCTATGCCCGTACTAGTGTCGAATGGATAACTAAAATAGGAAATTGCAATAAAAAAATAATTTTTACAGGAAAGGTGCAAATAAGTAGAACTTTTGCTAATTTTAACCCAAAATTAGAAAAAAAAAGGATAGGCTTTCTTGTAGTTTTGAATTCAAAAGTGTTGTAGTTGTGATAGAATTCTTTATTAAAATTTGAAACGGTTAAGAATTCAAGAGATAAGAAACAAGGTGACTTTTATTAGCCATTAGTTCTAGTTAGAATAGGAAAGGTCGATGCACTAGTAATGCTTGAATTTCTTTATGCCAAAGAATTCATAGTACCTAAAGCTGGTAACTTTTTTCCAGATTCATTGAAGGTATTTATGAGACCCCACCATTATTGTTTCCTCAGTTACGATAAATGGACAAAAAAAGTCGAACTAGTTCCCACCAACTAATCCAAAATTCCAATACCCCGCTGCTCTCTCCTTGTTTATTAATCAAGCACAAAAATTAGGTTCAAGCTATATTTTTTTCCCCTCACCCTATAACGAAGACAATAAATTGAATAGGAGCTAGCTAGCCAATTAACCACTTTCAGTCTCTGTTTGGTCCGTCATCCTAGCTGCTGCCTCATCCGATGTGCTGTTTGACCCTTGCCTCTAGGATGTTGAAAGTACATCAGACGAAAGTCTCCTCCTCCACCACCACCACTACTACTTGCTTGGGATAAGAATTTGTGAATTATGGATGAGCGGCAAATAAATGATGTAAGTAAATTATGGTGTGAGATTTTATGCTTGTAGGATCTTTTGTATATTTTATTCCCTCTCATAGGCATGTTCTATTATAGGTATTTTTTTATATTCACCATATTTTGTGAATATTTATTGCTAGATTTGCTAAAAGTTATTTCCGTTCTATTTCTTTTGGAAGCAAGGTGAAGCAAACAAACTCCTTTAAAGATAGAAATTTTTTTTTTGTAATGGAACACTGAGGTTAGAATTGTAGCATAATTGATGTCATTCATGGTAATGCACTCCATAATTGCAATAGGAGGTTAATATTGATTGGCTTAGAATATAATATGGTAACGCACCCCATAAAGAGTTTAATAATTGTTGTCGTATCCGCATGTTTCCTTAATTTGCTGATAATATTATTGTGATTACTTTTCCTTGAATGACTATTCAATTGTAGTATGGAATGTTTTGACAATGGTAATCTGATAATATTAATTTATGGATGAAATGTAAACGGAAAGGCAAAAAGACTTAGCACTACTTATAACAAATATATAATCAGCAGCACTTCTCGTGGCCAAGTACCCATAGTTATGGTACTACATGATTAAGTAGATTTTATTTCTGGGTTTTGGGGGAAGTTGGTAAAAATATCGCCATGGACTTTAATAACTGCAGTTTCCACGATAAATTTAAGTTACCTTGCTTAAGTTTTGCTAATAATGATATGGACACAATCTATGTTAAGTTTTGTTAATAGCATGGATTTTAAACGATATATGGACACTTGAAAATGATACAATTCATAAAAACAAAAAAGGAAATCCCATGTTCCAAGATGAAGTACTATATATAATATCAGCTGTGCATCTTTGTTTGCGTTTACTCCTGTGTTGACTCGGTGACTCAGTGCACCGACCCTGGTCTATTATCTAGTCAATGTTAAAATGATTAACCAACTTCTATGTCTGCTCCTTTATACTTTACGCACCCTGCCAGTTTCTTTTGTTTTGAAATAGTCATGAGAAATCCTCTTTTACTACGGAACACACCCATCACTCACATATGTGGAAAAATCCTGTGTTGAATGTGAATACAAGATCGCCCTAACTTTTTCACTTTTCTCATCATTTTTATGTGCGTGTACAACCAAAAAAGTGCCTAAATAGTATAAGTGTTTCAATAATATTTTCTTACATAAAATTATGTATAAGTGCCTCAATAGTATCATCGAACTTTTTATTTCTCGTAGCGTCTATTGTTTAATATGGAACTATGTTGATAATTATTATTGTTTTTTATGTAGGCTAAAGTTCTCCGAGTTAAGTGGAACTCACTATCCGCTACAAAGAAATCAATGTACAAAGAGCGTCATCGAAAAACTAAAGTTGAATACATCGCAAACAATAGAGATGACAATGCCAAGGTAATGTAAAGATATGAATTATAAAATTACTTATTATTCTAGAAATTTGTAATACAATCTGCTAAAATATGTTATTAATCTTTCTTTGAAATATGTGGCATTGGTGATGGAATTTAGAGATATCACTTATTACTATGTTTCCATAATATCTGATGTTAGAGATTAATCATAGTTGTGCTATGTATTTTTAGTTAACTATTCCAACCAGAACATCACTCTGAGGTGTATCCAAACCATATGCTTGGTTTCAAACTCCAAAACTCATTTCAAAAGCTGCAGAGTTTCGAAAGTTCCTGCTTTATGGAGACAAGCAAAGCACATAAACGCACAGGCACTTGGTTAACAGAGCAAAAAATGAATCGCAGCACTTCATGTCATGCTTATTTCTTAGAATTTCACCTCCTTACATTGAAATGCAATGCTGGATTTAAAGTTTCCATGCAACATGTTCTTCCACCTAAGACCTTAAACATTGGAATTCCAGCCTAATTATAATGAACCTCATTTGCAGCAACTAGATTAATCTGGAAGAAGCAACGGCCTGCAAAGAATCAGAGCATATCATCATAAGGAAAATCAATCATTTGATGCTTACATTGGCTTATGTCGCTATTGCTTGTCCAGGTTCATGCATACAGTTTGAATGTTTAACCACTAACAAAAATAGCAACCTGAGATTTAATATCATTTACCGACCTTTAATAATTGATACTTACGCACCAAAATTAAGCTGGCAGGAGACTAGATATAGATATCTAAGCATGACAAGATTACATGGAGTAGAACTGAATTTAGAGCACAAAGACTTCGGGTTCAAAAAACTGAACCAATCAAAAGGCTAGTAACTTAATTTGAGAATATGATCACCAGTGTCAAGAGCTCTGATATCACAATAAAAGCATTAATTGTTGAATTGAAATTTCTAAATTACAAACCCAAGAGCACTTGGATGCTAACAATATCTGAGGTGACTAAATGATGGAAACTATGAAAGTATCAGAATTTGATCAAGTGATTTATTTCATTTTAGGTTTTTCTCTGCATCTTGATATCGTTTCCGTGCAATACATCAAAATGCCTTTTCAGCATAAACAGCAAGTGCTCATAATTGTGTTATTTAGTAAGTAAGCATAACAGTTTTGAAAAGAAAATAACATACTTCAACAATTATAAGCAGAACTCCCATCAACAATGTTGATTTGAGCTTACCTCTGACATGATTGACTTTCCTATCATATGTTTTCTAATGGTGATGTGGTAATGAAAAATCTGATATGTTATAAACCATAAAGATCTTCAAGTACACAGGATTACTGGATCTTAAACCTTTTGTAAAAGGTTTAACTTCTCGAAACTGCCACAAACATCTTATATGCATTCGCAAATTTAACTTAAACGCCTAGTCTCAAGTCCTTTCCTAGATGTTTCATATGGCTATTAAGCATATTTTACCGGTAGACAATCAAAATTACAACCATTTCCTAGATGTTTCGGTGGACATTTTCAGCCCCAAAATTGCAATAAAATCTTCAAATTCTCAGCCCTGATTTCGCAAGAAAATCTTGACAAACAAAACAAATGAACTATAAATAAATTACAGCAATATAATCAAACGATTTCAAGAAGACATGATGGTCTAACCTCGTCACTGCTATTTTTCATATGCTCTTTGGTTGGCTACCACCGTCGCTAACCCTTTTATTGTGTCTGCATATGGCCGATCGATGAGAAAGGATAGAGGGAAAGTGTGAACTAAAGATGAAAATATTGAAGTGAGAAAATTTATTCAATTGTAACCAAGAGAAAGTGTGGACCAAAGTGGAAACCTTTGCCTGGGAATTCAATCGTATCATTGGAACTGAGAACTAAGTAAGAAGAAAGCAGATGACTTTAAAGAGATGATACCCGAAAGTGTTTCAGGAACCCAAAACCGTTTTTAGAATTTGGTAACTTTTTTACTTAAATATGAACATTTTTTACTTTTAGTATTAGTAAGTTTAATTTAAACATAAGTAAATTTTGTCAAATAATAAGTAAATTAAATTACTCAAAGTGTAAATTTCTATTTCTGACTAAAACTTATCTTTTAGGCATATACTTACTAGTTTTAATTAAAAACTTACTAAAGTTAATATTAATTACTTTAATATAATATTTAAAAAGGTCGCTAAAAAATTTGATCTGTCATTAAAGGTAATAGAAACCTATAATAGCAGGTTTCCCTAATATCGTTACCATAACTATAGGCACTGTAGCATTGTCAAGATCAAATGCTAAACTTCACAAAATGATGAATGGAAACTGATTTATTAGGATTAAATGACAAAATTAGCTAAAATATTAATCAAATGAAAATCAAAACTATAAATTATTCAAAATTATTAAACCTTCCCTATTTCATCCTAAAATTCACGAAAAATCTGTCCAAAAAACATATTAAAGCATGCCAACAACAATTCAGATTTTGAAGGGACAAAATTGATTGTATTTTCCTAATTGTTATGGGCCTTAGTAACATTAAGCCAAAATTCGAGGGTTAAACATGCAATTTCTGAAATTTGTTGCATGCATGTTACGAAGCTTTCTTATGCTTCTGCAATTTCTTATCCGCAAGGTTCTGCAACTTTCCATACCGCAACTTTCTTTCCATTTCAGCATGCAGACATGTTCACCAACTACCAGGATCTTAACTCTCAATTATCAACTAAATCAAAAGCTACATTTTGTTGCAGGATTAAAGCAAAAATCTGAGCTGACCGTCAAGGACAAAGGGAACTAATCAGCAAAAGAAAAAAAATGCAGCAGGAGCTTTCTCTGCAAAATCACATTTACAAGCTTTCCGTAGCTCTCGGCTATTCATCACCTAAATCTATCGCACAACAATGAACGAAAAGGGAACTACAACATGCCATTTTGATAAGAAAAACAATTCCATCCCTCTAGCATCAAGAACAGGAGCTAAACTACCCAACCTGATAAACAAAGTTTCTGAAACAAGAACATGCAGGAGCAAAGAATCTGGCTTGACTGAGATAGAAAGAGGGAGGCCTCAACAACTCGAGCGGATAAAACACAAAAGAAAGACCAAGGCAACATCAAAACCTTAGGTTTCCTTTTAAAATTCTGGTTTAAGACTTTTTGCGAGAAAATTATTTCAATCAGTACCAACCTACCCCATTACCGATCACTGGATTGAGAGCAAGAGGAAAGGAAAGAGGATATACAAACGGATACTTATGCATATTTTAATAGAAAATAAGTACAGAATTCATTCATCAAAAATGTTAACGGATACTTATGCATATTTTAATAGAAAATAATTGCGGTAATTTTTATACATATCGAAAATTAATAGAAATAAGAAACAATCAAAGTCTGCTTTATGACTTCTAATTTTTAAAATTTAAGCACCAGCCAACCAGAGACAATATGATGACTAACAATTAATGTGTTTCATTTTTCAAGTGGGAATAAAAAATGAAAGATAAAAAAATATCCAGAGAAAAAGGACAAAACCGTTTTCCAGGAAATGGGTAGTCATTGTCTGCAAGTCATTTCTACTGATTTTCATTTCTTAGTATTGAATTGCACCGGCCAAACCCACCCTTGAGGGGGCCTTAACTTCCACGTTTTGCAAAACAGCCACAACAATAAAGGACAAAAAAAATAAAAACAAAGAAAACATCAAGGACCTCTGTTTTGTCGGTTGGAGGAAGAATCAGGACGCAGCAAAATCACAACCTTAGATTCAAGAACTTAAAGCTTAAAAAATATATATATATATTGGAACACCAGAAATTAAAAAGGCAAAAAAAGCAGAATCAAGAGCAAAAAAGGAAGATAGGAAAACATCCCTTTATGCAAAATTGAAGGAGGTATATTAATATCTTATCCCTCTCTGCAAAATTTCAAGTTATATTATAAGAAACTGATGAAGCTGCACTCATCCCATCACCACAAACAAGACTGGAAAGAGAGTATTAGCGCTTCTCATCTAAATATGTACATCTGATTAACCCCAACAACAAAAAAAAAGAAAAGCTAGAAAAACCCATAAGACAAAAGGGGGGGGGAACAGAAGAAGACGAAGAAGAAGAGGTCTCTAATATGATTATTTAGTTTCCAACAGAAATAGGTCTATTTTCAGCCAATCCCAAGGGTGATCTTGAGCGCTGTTGTCGACTGACGAGGGTGATTTCTTTAAGAGCTGGTCTCATCTCTGGCTGCTGAAGAGCACAGAGTAGCAATCATAACACACAGATTTCTCTTTGACATTTCACCAAACATCTTATATGCATTCACAAATTAATCACATTTAACTTAAACGCCTAGTCTCATATGGCTATTAAGCATATTTTACCCGTAGACAATCAAAACTACAACCATTTCCTAGATGTTTCAGTGGACATTTTCAGCCCCAAAATTGCAATAAAATCTTCAAATTCTCAGCCTTGATTTTGCAAGAAAATCTTGACAAACAAAACAAATGAACTATAAATAAATTACAGCAATATAATCAAACGATTTCAAGAGGACATGATGGTCTAACCTCGTCACTGCTATTTTTCATACGCTCTTTGGTTGGCTACCACCGTCGCTAACCCTTTTATTGTGTCTGCATATGGAAGCACCCAAAAACAACCGATCGATGAGAAAGGATAGAGGGAAAGTGGGAATTGAAGATGAAAATTTGAAGTGAGAAAATTTATTCAATTGTAACCAAGAGAAAGTGTGGACCAAAGTGGAAACCTTTGCCTGGGAATTCAATCGTATGTTGGAACTGAGAACTAAGTAATAAGAAGGCAGATGACTTTAAAGAGATGATATCCGAAAGTGTTTCAGAAACCCAAAACTGTTTTCAGAAACTGGTAACTTTTTTACTTAAATATGAACATTTTTTCCTTGTAGTATTAGTAAGTTTAATTCAAAAATAAGTAATTTTCATCAAATAATAAGTAAATTAAATTACTCAAAGTGTAAATTTCTATTTCTGACTAAAACTTATCTTTCAGGCATAAACTTACTAGTTTTAATTAAAAACTTACTAAATTTAATATTAATTATTTTAATATAATATTTAAAAAGTTGCTAAAAAATTAGATCTGTCACTGAAGGTAATAGAATCCTATAATAGCAGGTTTTCCTAATATCGTTACCATAACTATAGGCACTGTAGCATTGTCCTCATCCGAAACATATTCACGCGAAGCAATTCAAACAAGCCTTAACTGATTCGACAACTAAACCCGAATGCATGAACTTGGGATGAGGGAGAAAGGAAAGATAGCATGCAACAAGGCTCTCGGACATAAAATACAGCAAAGTGAAATCAACATTTGCAGCAACTTTGAACCCACTGATCTTCAAAAAAAAGAAAACAACCTAAGACCCGAGCTTCACGCATGAAAGAGAGCTAATGGCTTCTGTCCCTAAGTTCCCAACAAGAAAGATTCTAAACACAGCTTTGATAACAAACATGTTCATGGCATCCCAGTCAAGCAGCAAACAAAACAAGGACGTCAAACCAGCCACAACTTCAGCAACCAAAGAAAGAAAAGATTATCTGCCCGTACTGCTGCAACAAGCCGAGAGCTTCAAGCTTGTTGCAGCAGATTTTATGCACAAATCTCAGCCAAACGCAATCTAAACCCAGGCAACAAGATCATCAAACATTCTTCATACTTTGCAACATAAAACCTTTGGATTTAAGCATAAAAAAAATCAGAATAAAAACATGCAAAGCTGGAAACTTTCTGCGACTTCACAAACTGAAAGAAAACTTCTGCAACCTCCTCATGGGTTATTTATTAGTCAGTAAACCCTACCAATAATCGCCAAGATTTGGCCCAAAAGAAGACTATGAAACACCATCCACTACACAACACTTCAGCATCTAAACACAAACATTCTAACCGAACCATTAATCAATCTTGCGCAGGAAACAAAACCGAAAAGGAAAGCATAAACATAAAACTATCATGGGTTAAGGGATGGAACGACTCTGGTTGACACCTTTTACCCCTTTTTGCAGCAAAGAAAACACTACACAATGCAAGAATCATGGATCAAAACCTTTCTTCTTCCCCCCACCCCCAACCAGATCCACAAACAGAACGTACAAGGAGGGAGGAAAACAGAAACAGCTATGAACAGACAAGGTGGAAAGCATCACCTTTTAGCCTTTTAAAAGGCAAAACAAGGTATGAGATGATTGGAAGAACAAGTCTTTGCAAGGACATTTTGTGGGAAATTAGCTCAACTCCTGCGCTGCCATGTTCCTCCACGGACTGACGATGTCGTGTGTTTTCTTTTGATCTCACTGATTCTCCTAGGTTTTTCCCCCCTCTTGTTCTTCACTCAGTCTTCCCTTTTCTCCCTCTCTTTTCTTTCCTTTCTTGTTTTTCTCCACCGCCCACCCGAAGCTCTTCCCTTTCCTTTTTCGGAGCTGCCTCTTGCTCTCCCCCTCTCTCTATCTTTTACTCTCGGTAGCCTTTTCTTTTTCTTCCCTAGCCGCCAACTCCTTTTTTCTCCTCCTAACCCTCTCGTTTTGCGGCCTTTTATAGGCACCAGATACCCCCAAAACCTAGCATCAATGGTAGTTGTTTGCTGCATTTTTCTGGCCAAAATTTGAGCCCTTAGATGGCTCTTGATTCTGGAAAGATCTTGATGATTCATGCTGATGAAGTATCCTCTTGTACTAAAGTGCTGGAAAAATGCCAAAGAAAGATGAGTAAAAATTGGACAAATGGCCGCTGCAATTTTTGAGCTTGCTCCTGGCTTCCGTACGAATGAAGAAGAAAATGGCACGCGTGGAATAGTTTTTTTTTTTTTACACAAAACTGATTTTCATTTTTTCTGTTTTCCTTTCTTTCTTTCTTTCTAATTCTTATCTTCCTAATTTTCTTTTTTTTTTCTAAAATGATTTTCCTCAAGAAAAACAAAATAAACAAAATTTATGAATAAAAATGAAGAAAATAAAATAAAATGATGAAATTTTGGTATCTACAACTTGACCCTCTTTGTCCGGATTTTGAAGAAACTTGAGACAAAAACGTAGACACCAAATTACTTACCTGTCTAATTCTGTCGTGAGTTAAAACATGCAAACATATGAAGGTCAGTGGGATAAAAACCGATCCTATCGAGGTTGGTGGGATAAGACTCAAGACCAACGATAAAATGGTCAGTGGGATACAACCCAAGCCTACCGAGATTCGAAATCCAACACGATAAAACGGTCAGTGCGATACAACCCAAGCCTACCGACATTCCAAATCCAACACAATAAAACAGTCAGTGAGATACAACCCAAGCCTGTCGAGGTTCGAAATCCAACACGATAAAACGGTCAGTGAGATACAACCCAAACCTGCCGAAATTGGTGGGATACAACCCAAACCCAACAAGTGATTTGTCAAGAAGAGGGACAGAAGGGTGCGCGGCAGATTCTGAGACTTCACCAACAAGAAATTAAATTTGATTTTGTCAAGAAGGGGGATAGAAGGATGCGCGGCGGACGCTGAGACTTGGTGAATTTGATTTTGTCAAGAAGGAGGATAGTAGGGTGCGCGGCGGACGCTGAAACTTCACCAACAAGAAATTAAATTTGATTCATCAAGAAGAGGGGTAGTAGGGTGCGCGGCGGATGCTGAGACTTCACTAACAAAAAAATTAAATTTGATTTGGCAAGAAAGAAGCATTAGTGCATGAAGAAGTTTTTGAATACTCACCTGGGAAATTTTTTCAGAAAATTTTGCCACAGTTTCAACCAATTATTGTGCAACCGATCATTCGCTTTGCATTATGACATTGTTGCTTCTCCTTAAGACTTTGATTCACACCTCTTCCTCTGTCTGAACCATGAATATTCAATTCTTGGGCGGCATTCCACAATTATATAAAAATTTGCCCCAATTTTGTTATTTGAAACAAGTATGGACCTGTAAAAGAAAGAACAAATAATGCCACCACCATTCGATCAATTCCTCCTTTAAGAAATGTGTAAATATGAGTATTTTGATGTTTTCCCCTTGACACTGCAAAACTTAACTTTGCTCTGTGAACTGTATCGAGTTTCGTTGACTTCCAGCGCTAATGAAGTAAGACATTTGGTATCCAGGACTTTCAATAAATCAGAGGGATTGCCATTTGATAAACCCAAAAAGATAAATGAGACCATGAAACACAAGAAAAATATTTTATTTACACAAACAAATGATGAAAATTTTAGTAACAATCACTTATTTTTATTTGAAAGAAAATTAATTTTAGAGAAATGAACCTGTAAACTTAACAATTTATGTTGGATAAACCAAAACACTTTGATCTCGAACAAATTGCCATACTTGACCCTTTGGATATCGTCCTTCCGGAGTTCAATATTGGCGACCGAACCACAACGTGAATACAAACTTTAATGAACTAAGTCTCCAGCCATTCCATTCCAAGATCATCTTTCCTCATAAAACCCTACCTTTGCGCCCTTTCAAGTTTTTACTAAGACTACCCCCACCTTTTTTTTTCTTTTTCATTTATTTTCATTTTTCATTTTTCATTTTTCTTTCTTTCTTTTTCTTTCCAAATGTGCCCTTTCGGGTTTTCACAAATGAACCAATCCTGCGAATAGCCTTTGATGGCATCAGTGTGACAAACCTTCCCTTGCAAAATTGGTGAAAGTGTATTGACATCGTTTGTCATTTGATTAGAAAATCTCCGGAAAGAGGTGATGCAAAGAACGGAAGCCAGGACTTTCAGTTTTTGTAATGGGGTCTGGTGGGGTGCTTAGAAAAAGTTAAGACTTGAAGGCGGATTTCCAAAAGAAGTTTAAATGATCTGAGATCGCATTGACAACCCTATTTTAGGGTTAAATCAAAACTTGACTGTGACGATCCCACCTCTCCTTAGGGCATACCCTAAGATTTAGCGAACCGCCTACCCAGATCTCGCCAGGACTCACTCACTCATGTCAAGAAAATAGGGTGCAACCTCAATAATAAAGGAAATAACAGTTCCCAAGTTTAGAACGTACAAATACATTCATTTCTATTTCAAACATCCATACAATCCCAAATTTATCAAAAGATTTAAATTCTCAATACATTCAACCCTAATCGAGCGACTAGCGCCAGTACAATTGCAAACGTTCAAAAACTAGACTATGCTAGTCTGTACCAGTCTCACGCCTTCGTTCGTATCCCCTGTAAGAAAAAAAAAACTAAAGGAATGAGTTAAAAGCCCAGTGAGGTTCTCAAACAAGAAATCAGGTATAGAAATCAAGGAAATGTTACAATTAGCAATTTACATATTTTGCACAGTAATGTCCAGTCATTCAAGAAATAAATACTCAATCATTGGAAGGATATGTGCTCACTTGGAGCCATTCATTCAAGTCGTTCATTTATTCATTCGCCAATCATTTTCCTTATTCCTCCGACATTAGAAAAACATTGCAAGTGAAAACTCCTCCAGTTCTTGACATTCATACATTGATTTCATTTCTTGCCACTAGCCAATTCACTGGCCAGTTCTCCACCAACCTTCGTGGTCATATTCGAGTATTTCAAAACAATGTCTCAGGATCACCAGCCACCCGACCGAGTCCGCTTCTGGCTCGAGTCAACTGGCAACGAAGGGCAAGGGCCCAATTCAGCCAAAAGGCTTACATTCATGCACAAGTAGCATTCAATCATTGAAAATCAACTTTAGCTTGGGTCGAGTGCGATAAAGTACACACTCGCCCATCGAAAATCCATTTAGCAATCCTTAGAAAGCATTTAACATTCAAGCAAACATTCACAAATAGCCACATAGTCACTTATTGTACAAACACACAATGGAACACTCACCCGTTTAAGCCAAAATAATGTCAAAAGTTTTCTTCCGAATTATGCCCTTGATCACCGACAAACCCTAAGAATAACCAATCCCAAATTGAAGTGAGCAAATGTTATTTAAGATCCAACTAACCCTAAAATCAAACCTTACATCTTACTAACATTCATAAGAGCAAGTAATATAAATTTGGGCAGCATGCCCTTGTATTTCACTATTTTTCAGCCATTTATGGCTTCATTATTTTTCTCAATTCAGCCCCAAAATCTCACACAAATAATCTTACCACAATAGCCTTTCAATAGGCTCAATGTCATTCAATTACAAAACAATGCTAGCAAATTGACCGGAAATAATGTTTAAGACAAATAACAAAATAACAAGTTTGACATCTCTTAGCGTTTCGGTCATAACTGAAGCTATACTTATCAGATTGGGGTAAAATTTGTACCATTTCAAAGCTAAGACAAAGGGTTACAACTTTCATGAAGACAACTCAACCCAATTCACAGTTGATCCAGGTCGAATTTGCAGATTACCGAACCAGAATTTCATTGTCAGTCTAGTTATCAGTACTGGATTTAAATGGCAGTAACTCAAACTACAGAATTCCGATTGAGGCATTTTTAGATGCGTTGGAAAGCTGAAACGTAGGGCTAAAATTTTTGTGTTTTGGCCAAATGTTGATTTGATACGGATCAAAGTGAAAAATGAAGCAAAAAATGTGAAATCTCAAAACTGCCCGCGGAAAAGAACATTTGGCAGTTAGGGGTATTTTAGTCATTGTATATGTTACAGTACTCCGATTGAGTTAAAATTTTACAAGAAACTATATAACACCATTTCCTACAACTTTCATGTTTTGACCTAAGCCTAATTCGGCCTATAACGTGGACTAATAAAGCTGGTCAGAAGCAGGGCAGTTCAATCTTGAAGCTGGAAATTT
Organism: Coffea eugenioides; assembly: GCF_003713205.1. Lineage (NCBI taxonomy): Eukaryota > Viridiplantae > Streptophyta > Magnoliopsida > Gentianales > Rubiaceae > Coffea > Coffea eugenioides. The sequence goes on from NC_040037.1 coordinate 32,531,332, forward strand.
GATGAATTTAAGGTATAAAATTCTCATTCACGTCTTGAACCACTACTCCAACTCCCTATCTAAGTTTATTAGCATCATATGCTACATAATCAACAAGAAACACAACTGAACAACTCAAACCCTAGCTCAAAAATCTACCATATCCATCAAAACTATTTAAATAACTATTATTAGTCAAGAGTATGAGTTGCTATACAAACTTAAATAAGATTAAGGGAGAGAAAAAGGAAAGACAGCCTTAATACCTTGCCAAAGATACTTGCAAGAGAAACCTCAACCTTTCCTTCCAAACCTTTAACACACCAAGCTTCCCAAGTTCCCAAATAAGAGGTTAATCGGTTTAGATTTTCGGTTTTCACTCAAACTAAGTTAGAAATCAAGATTGAAATGAAGTGGTTTTTCTCTCTTTTTTTTCTCCCTTAAGTCTCAGCCACAATGAAGCTAATGAGGCAGAAATGGAGCTCCAAGAAAGGATAAGAAACTAAGACTTGTCTTGGGTCAAAGATGGTTGGATGACTTCCAAGTGTCACCACAAGATCAACTCTCAAAATTTTTTCTTTTCTTTGGTTTTTATTAGTCAATAATTTTGGCCCTCTTGAGCTGATTAAGGGCTGATATTTATGCACTAATAACAATGATATTAAGTTAATAAAGTGGTGGTCAAGTGCTGTATTCAATCGGTAGCGAACGGTACACGTCGGTTCAACCCGATTTTCCTTAAATCGCGTATACTAGTGTTTTAATGCATGATTCACTAACTTATTATTATTACTTCTAATCACATAATTTTTCTTATCTAAAACTCACTCTTAATCACCAAATTTAATACACACTCCATACCGATTACTCACACTACGAAAAGACGTAAAAATCTTAGTTTACCTTAACGATGAAAGTAAAGGGGAAACCCTTGATTTTATGATTAATTGTAACTATGGAGAAGGTACATGAGTAGTAAAGCTATTATAAAATAATTTATTCAAAATAAAAGAGAATTTTAAGAAAATAAGAAGAATTTTGTGAGTCCTTACATTGCCCCAATTTATTCTCAATTGAGGCTCTTTTTTCTTTCATTTTTCTTCTTCTTTTTGTCATTCCATTCATCTTTTGAAATGTTCACAATTTATTCCAGTTTATTTTTAATTGAGGTTTTCTTTTGTTCATTTCCTTTTCTTTCAGCTTTCCTTCAAAAATTGAATTTGCCCCAGTGTGGGGTTTTTTCTCTCTTTTTCTTTTTCAAAACTAAATTTGCCCCAGTGTGGGGTTTGCGATCTTTAGGGGTTGCCAAACGAAATGATTTATTTTGAAGGTTCAAAAAGGGATAACTAGGGATAGAATGTTTAATTGGAAAGGAAGAAGGCCTGACTTTCAATCCATTCCTCGCATTAATCCTGAAAAGAAACTTCCATTTATCAGATAAAGAATTTCTTACACGTATCCGAATTGATCGGCTGAGGGAAAGTTTGTCCATCCAGTTCTGCGAGAATAAGTGCTCCACCTTCTTGACGATAAAAGGGCCTTCCAATTTGGTGCAAAATTGCCCTTAGCCTTCTCTTCAACTGGCAAGATCCGTTTTAATACTTTATCTCCTTCTGTGAATAGTCGTAGTCTGACCTTCTGGTTGTAAGCACGGGCCATCCTCTTTTGCTAGCACTAACCATGACAAATGGCATTTAGCTGCTTTTTATCAAGTGACCACTGATTTCTATTTCCTTAATTTTGATCCCAATTCGGCTTGAGTTTCTCTTTATACCATTCGGGTCTCTTTGAAACGTTTTTGGATGTCTCTTCGCTACTACTCTCATTTTAAAATCCAAATTCACATTCGTGAGATATTGAGATTGCTGCCATCAAATTTCGAAACAGTGATATCCAAAGGGTCGGAGGATTTTATTCTTGGCCATCTGAAAAGAATGCATAAGTAACACAATATATATAAAACTGTACATTTTATTGAATTTCAAGATAAAGATCAAATTTAATAACATGTTACTTGTTAAACAAAACGTGTCTTCAAAAACCACTTGATTCAAAACTATTTACAAAACATAGTTAAACAAAAAACACATGCATGAATGATTTTCATGGATTTAACCAAAGACAACTCCCCAAATTTATCGAAACTTCCCTTCAAGAGGGAGGGTAATCAATAGTCCAATAGGTGGATAATTTTTTTTTTTGAACTTGAGTGTGAGGGGATTGATGTGGATATTTGGATGTATAAGTATGTGGTAGACTATGAGTGGGATATGTGACAGGTTCCTCAGGTGGATTTGCGAAATGTGGAGCAAAAGAGATTTGAGTATAGGGTAGGGGTAGCGGTTGCGGTTCAGGTTGACCAGCAGGTAAGGGATCATGTTGTACACCACAAGGTCGGCTGATGGTGTTGTTGCAGACCTATCGGATGATTCAGAATGCGTACTCATGTTTACACTATTTCTTGAACCTCGGCTATGTGACCGTGTAATGATGGGGCATCATGTAGCCATGTTTGCAAAACACCTGACATTTTAGAAAAAAACCCTATTTAAATTCCTCTCTTGGCCTGCTATTGACAAAGTAAGAAAAGAAAGAAAAAGAAAAAGACACGAGTTAGTATATATTGAGGTAATTCGGATGCATGCCTATTGGGGGACCCTTTTTATGCCAAGGGTTTGCCTAGCATGAAAATGCAATCCTTCAGAGTAGGCATTATACAATACCCGATGGATCCGATCAACTTATTGCCATTCGATTGAAAGGTAATTTAAAAATTTTGACCAATTGAATGACAGGAGATTTCTAACCTGATAGAACATGGGTAAAGTTCGAATGGATTGATTGTTTTGATTGATACAAGAATTTGTAAAAACACATCGATTTGACCTTGAAGAACTTTCTATCGGAGAGATTGAAATTTCTTGACAAATTTTCTCAGTAAAGCATGGATCGAAGCCCCAATCGATCAAATGGCTGGATACAATGGATGGTTTTCTCAAAATGAACTAGCCATCCCATTTCTAAATTTGACATCGAAACCCTAAGTTGTCAAATGGATCGGATGAACATGATGAACTTTGCTGGAGCGCCCTAAAAATGGATACACTTGGTCCAATAGATTGAATGAATTTGACGATTTATTAAAAAATGACTAGATCATCCTAAAAAAAGGTAAACTGATCAAATGAATTGAATAAAATTTGATAATTTATTCAAAATTGACTGGATCACCCTAAAAAAGAGTAAGTTGATCAAATGAATGAAATTGATAATTTATTCAAAATGACTAGATTGTCCTAAAAATGAATGAATGCATTGAGTTAATGATTTATCCGAAAATGACTAAATTGTTCTAAAAGTGAATGAATTGATCAAATAGATGAAATGGAGTTAATGATTTATTCAGAAAATGAGTAATTTGTCCAAAAATGATGGATTGGATGAAATTGATGAATAAAATGGTCCAATGGATTGAATGGAATTGATGGTTCATTAAAAAATCGATTGAATTGTCTACCCATTGGTAGTTTTAAAAAATTCATTGCGATACATTAATCTATGAGCCTTCTAAAATCAAGATTTGGCCTCAATATATTTATCGTCTCAACAATAAGGAATTATTTGTGAATTTCTTCAACTTAATGTCCTTTACGCAAGGGATTTTAACCAGCTTCTGATAAAATGGCTAAAAAATGATTATTAGAGACTCATATTCTAAATGTGCAAAAAATATTCTATCCTTCTCAATGTCATCCTCATGGAAGGGATCGGATCCTATCTTATCTCGTGTACTCCCCCTTTGGATGGTACAGAAATATAGACGTGCAAGTTTCATTGGGTTACATATCCCAGACACAAGGTGGTTTATTCCTAACACGGGATTCCCTAAATGGCATTCCCTCTAAGGTTTATGCATGATGCAAATTTATCAAAGCAATTAAATGTGCAATTTCAAATGAAAACATGACCTAAAGGGACCCTTTGTATACCAGGGTGGGCCTAAAATGATGTGCAATTATTAATCTACAAATGCAATACATCGAAATTTTAAACGTGCAATGACCTATCTAAAAGGGTAGATTCTAAAAGAAGATCATGTCAGATCTCTTATTTTCTAGCATTTGTGAATGCAAAAGACAAGAAAACAAGGAAATGTTAGTTCAACAAATAACACATTACACATTGGAGTAATTTAGATGATACAAAAAGCGAAAAGAAGAAAAATAAGAAAAGAGGGGTGGAATCTCTCCCTTCATGCCTAGTGTTCCTAGTTGGGTACGGTCGACTCTACCCTAGGCGATTTCTAATATGGATGCATGAGATTGAACTCACTAATACATCTAGACTCAATAAAGTTTTCAGGCTCCCAAACCTTCAGACCAAAGGCGGAGGGTCATCAATCCCAAGGCCTAAGATCGGTGGTTCGAGTGATCCCTAGGGCATTGCTACGCGCACGTCGTGCCACGGCCACATGTCCAAGTGGATCGATCCTAATCCTAACGGGTGGAGTGGTGTAACAACCACTAAAAGTAAAAAGAAATGAGGATTTATAAAAGTAAAACATATGCACGTATGAGTGCCCTTATTGAAGGGAGGGATTGAATACCATTTAAAAGCGAGTAAAGGTTGTAGGGTGACTATTTTCCCCCACCCAAAACGCAAGCGCGATATACATACACAAATGAAAAGTAAACTCATAAACGATCGCATACGTGGATATTTGAGACGATTCTGTGTTAGATGCAATAAACCTTAAAAAGGAAAAATGCAACCCTAAACCTCCAAATGTGATATATAAAAAGGTTAAAAGAAGAAAAGAATTGACTAAATCAAATGTTCGGACTCTCTAAGTCCCCAGTGGAGTCCACAAACTGTCGCGCCCCATTTTTGAAAATGAAAAATAAACGTGTTTATAAAAAAGGAATTTTTGATTTATTTTGAGTGAAAAGGCATTTTTAATTAGAAAGTGAATAAGGAAATGAATTTTAATCAATTTTAGAGTTAAAATGAGTTTTGATAACTAGAGAAAATAAATAAAGAAATGGGCCTAAATATGGGGTTTGAAGGTGCGACGATTTTTGGCCCAAAATATAGTTTAAAAGGGGTTTTTAATAATAAAAAAATAGGAGTCGCCATTTGATATGGAATTAAGGTGTACCAAGTCACCTAAAATGAATTTTTAAAGAAAAAGTAGAGAAAACTCCTTTTAAACGACTCCAAGTCTTTGAAAATCAGAGAAAAAGGATCGGGAGTCACGGTTGAAAAAAGGGAAAGCAAGGATAATCCAAAGCACCCTTTCAACCTAGCCAAGGATAGTTGCATGATTTAGTCAAAAAATTTCTTAATCTAACCTAAAAATTTATCACATTTGGATGTCACTATATGAATGCAAATCTAGACCTAATGGTTATCGAAAGGGTCAATATGTCTCTTCAAAGCTCGATTGGCATTAATCGCATTAATTGCGATGTCCAAAAGTAACTCTTTGAAGAGGTCACGAATATGCAAAAATATGAGATTCTAAGAAAAAGAAAAGAAAATAATAATATACAAAAATATATGACCTAAAGGAATGCATCATGACGGGTGCGGAGAAATAAGATTCGTGACTAAATTTTCCCTTTTTATAGAGGGAATACGAGCATGCTAAGACTATAAAAGCCACACTCGTCCATATTCCATATTCAAGGGGTATTTCTCCTATCTAATCAAGCAAATGTACTCACCTATCTCTAATTTTTCTTATATGAAATGCAAGTCTAATGTCATGTCTCACACATAGGGTTATATAGAGGGAAATATGAGATAAGGGATATATATATATAGGAGGAATATGGGATAAGGGATGTGTATACAAGGGAAATGTCATGCGAAAATGAGAAAAAACCCTAATGAAAAATATGCATGAGAGTGTAGTGATTGTCACACAGACATGGTCTAACGTGCGAACAGTTCCTAAGGATCTAGCGTTGGACTAGCCCAGGTCTCTATTTTCTCACTAGCGTTGGACTAGTAAGAAATCGGAAAAAGAAACCACAACTAGCATTGGACTAGTGTGGAATCGGGAAAGGGGGCACAACTAGCGTTGGACTAGTGTGGTGACGTCACACATTGATTATAACTAAATTAGTCATATAAAACATAATAAAGCAAGTAAACATATAAGATCACATAAACACATAACACATAAGCATGATATCTAGATGCAAGACCCTAAGAAAGCGGTAAACACATAGCATGCAAAACACACAAGGCGAATAAAGCAAATAAAACCCTAACTATTACATTTAGGGGCCCTAATTACAATCTAAAGGGGGTAAAGAATGAAATAAAATAATAGCCTAACTATTACAATTTTGGCATTTAATTGCCTTCCAAATAATTACAAATTAAATTAAAATAAATATACAAAATCGAAACAATTAAAGTGACTAAATAAATAAATAAAAATAAAATAAAACATTCAAAAATTATACAATTACACACATAAAATCACATAGGAGCACATAGGATTAAGTAAAATCAAAATAAAGGTGTATAGTGTACGTCCCTTGAATTGGTGACCTAATGAAATAAAATTTTTCCTTATTTACACTCCAAAACAAAGAAAAAGGTCAAGACATCACTTTAATTAACAAATAATCATAAAGATGGAAATAAACACGAAATTGAATCAATCAAATCATGCAATAAAAATAAACAACCCATATTTAATAAATTAAAACAAACAAGGACCCAATTGCAAGAATTAAAGAAATTTGAGGGGTCCAATCATTATTATTACAAATATTAAGGGTCTCAATTAAAATAAAATAAAGTTTAAGGATTTAAGACGAAGCCTACCAAAACTAAATGCTAAAGTTCACAAAATAAATCAAAATCCTTTCATTAAACCTGTGGCGACCCCACTTCTCCCTAAGGCGAACCAGAGGGTTGGCGGGCCGTCTGCCTAACTCTCGCCAGGACTCACGCAAGCAATCTAGCCCAAATCCTTCCGAAGAATAACCTAAACTATTACAACACCGTTTCCTACCAAATAGACTGATAACTAAATCCTCATTAACTTCAAAGATAACAACATTTTTAAGATAGCCAATCGTCGACTCTTAAATACCTCATGCGTTACAAACTAGGCAACAAAAACATACAATCCAAATACATTAGTACAAACCAAATAACAATTCCAGGGTTTACACTTTTCCGGCTTCAAGTGGTAACCCAAGACAAAAGTACATTGTTTTATTCGAATTACATTATGAACTGCAAACCAAAGTCACAAGGTTCAAATACATTCATAAGCAAATATAAGTAGGCTCAGATTTCTCAAACGTCAAGACCTGTCAAGGAAAACAAATGAACGTGGGGTGAGCTAAAACTCAGTGGTGCCCCAAAACATGCAATTAAATAAAACAACTAACACGTATTGATTTCAACTGAAGTAAACAACTAGGAAAGCGCATAACAGTACAAAGTAGGATACGGGGGCTCTCAGGAGCCATTTTCCGCTCTTGATCAAAATTTACCGTAGTTGACCCTCCGTCAACTCTCACTACTTACGGTCCATGTAGAACTCCTTACTTTCCTTAACTCCGGCCACCGATCATACCCCAGCTCCGGGCCCGCACGACAAGATAGATGAGAGCGGTAGTACTCGAGTATACCCCCTGGATAAACTAGTCGAGGGATTCACCCAACGACGACAAGATAGATGAGAGCGGTAGTACTCGAGTATACCCCCTGGATAAACTAGTCGAGGGATTCACCCAACGACTTTACGTCCAACACTTATAGCAAGCGCAAGCAAAATATTCACGAAAAACACTTCACACAAGTCACCACTCGAACGGCTAGTGTGATAAAGTACACACTGCTCACTTCGATGGATCAGAAATCATTTTTGGCAATTACCACATATCGAGTCAAGAAAACTCTTTAACCAAATAGGCATAGAACAAGCAGGGACACTCACCTAGGAGTGAAGCTCAGAAGTCAAGCTGGAATTCAAAATTCCACGTCCTCGCTATACCCTAGAAAACCAAGTTTTTAAGCACTATAAGTTTTCTGTTCAAATTCTAGGTATATAAATATAAAAGGTTATCTGGTATATTACTAGTTTATTTCCTCGAAATAATTTGACAATCCACTTAGGATAAAACTTAGTAAAAGTAGTGAATTGTTTCATATGGCTTTCTTTATAACACTTTTCTTCTATAGGGCAAACTAGAGCCAAATCAATTTGTACCAGTTTTCTTGCCGAACACGTTTTCTATATCTTTTATTTGAAATTATTTAAATCTAGTGGTTTCTAACAAATTTCCTCTAAAACAACTAGTCAAGGTAATTTTTATGAAAAATTTAAAGTTTAAAAGTTAATGCAATTATTCCCTAAAGGTAATAAAACCAGTTTAAGCCAAGAAAAGGATTGACTAGTCGGCAAGATTTTAAAAGTCCCGATATCTAAATTTTAATATTATCGTACTAAACTCAATATATATAATTTGATATTAAGACAAAATATACCCACAAGGCTTGTTTTAAAGGTACTTGAATTCAAAAGACTAATACGGACTTCATGATTCCAATTCGTTTGCACATTGTATTCCAAGTTGCCATTATAACTAAAACACAATTCAAATATAAATGTCACTAGGGCTTCATCAATCATTAGCCCTAGTCTCGACAAATTCCATTTCTGATCAAAATTTAAACAAAAGACCAAGGTTTCGTCAATCATTAGCTCTTGGTATCCAACAAGCTCATATCAGATTACAATTAAACAAAATAAATGCAAGGCCTCCAAGCAATTCCATCAGAACTGTAATGCTTGTAAAAATTACTCAACTAGCCAACATTCTAATTGTTTAGAATCACTAACAGGTACACGAACACAGGGACAAAATTTGCAACACTATCTTATCCAAGATTTCAACCAAAATCTCATTGTTTGTAACCAAATACAGATTAAACCTTTTCCAGCAATTTTTATTCCAAAATATCCATTCCAATGCCAAGAACTTCATCTCAACATTTTGGTCGTATTAAAAATCAAATTGTCAATCGTATCAGAAGTTTCACATCTATGTAGCTTACTGGGCTTAAAACACACATTTCTCATGCATTTCTAAACCGTTATATTCCAAGGGAAATTCACAAGTTAAGATTTCCAAAAACAAACTGAAAATTCCTGCTCGAACCTCTCGGCTATCAAGAATTTTTCCAGCACTTAGGTGTTCATAAATCCAACTTTTTCTCGGTTGAAACATGGTTTTAGATACTCACATTCGTCATGCAAACATTTAGCTAGCTAATTAAGATTTCTAGTTCAAAACCATATTCAAACAACAATTATAGTCATCCAAAAATTCCAGAATTTGTTCACCTATTCTCGGCTAAGTTGCATGCGACAGATTTCATTTCATTTTATTTTTCTAATTTAAACCAACCAATCAACTGCATGCAGAGCTTAGTTATCTTGTTATTAACTAGCTAATCACAGTTATAAGCTCAGAACATTAAGATTAAACCAAGTAAAGCTGCATTATTCCTAATCAGTTCTCGGTAAAAAAAATCAGAAACTTTTCCAGCATTTGCTCAGTCACAATCCAATTTTTTTTTCCTTCGGCTAAAACCTTGTATTGTGCACTCAAATCTCACATGCACAACTACTGAACTAATTAGCTATCATTCCAGTCCAAAAATCAGTTCGGCAACAACAATATTCATCCATAATTCCAGAATTTTGTGCAACTACTCTCGGATGAGCTTGCATGCAGCAGGTTTCTGTTTCATTCTTACTTCCTGGCTTAATCGAACAAATTAACCTCATGCAAGACTTAATCACTCAATTTCTAGTTGGTTAATCACAGTTACAAGCTCAGATCTTCTCAATAAAGTGAATTAAAAACTGCATTTCCTAATCAAGCTCTCGGCATAACCATTTTCTTCCAAATCAGATTTTCTCATGCTTTGGTTTCATCATCCGACTGCCCAAACAATACATGCATGCCCCTAGATGGCTCAATCTACCTCTGATCAACTCAGTTTAATCCAGCAATTACCTCACAGTGCAGCTTAACCACGCGACAGAGCTGAACTCTTCCTCCTTTCTCGGCTCGCCCGCGACTGGAGATGATGTTCCTAGCTGCAGTGGTTGCAGCTGTGATGGTGTTGGGTTTTGAGGATGTTTACAGCTGATGGAGGTTGAAGAAAAGGGTAAATAATGAAACGGTCAGAGGGTGAAGTAGGCTCGGCTCTCACGGACAGAACAGCAAAGCTACAGCTCGCGGTTTCCTTTCTTGCTCCAGCTTCTGATCAGAAAGGAAACGGAAGCTCTCTCTCTCTCTCACTTGGTCGATGATCATGAGGTGAGGGAGGTTCTTGTGGTTGGGGTGAGATGAAACAGAGGGAATGGTGCGTGGTTGGGAGGAGTTTGAGTGCTTGAGAGGTTGTGTGTTGAAATGGAGAAGGTTTTTCATTCGGCCGAGGGTGATGAAGTTATAAGGATTGTCCGAAATTGGGTTTTGTGGTTGGAGGAGGAAGAAAGCTTCACACTCTGTTTCTCTCTTTTGCTCCTCACGGTTTCTGCTATCAAATGAAACAGCCGACTCCTATTTGTTTCCTCTCTTGGTTTTGCTCTCGGTTGAAGTCCAAAATGGCAGAGCATTTCCTTCCTCTCGGTTGTTGCAGCCTAAGAAAAAAAAATGCAGAGTTCTCTCTCTCACTCTTTCTCACGGCTTTGGGTATGAAGATGGAGTGAAACTTTGCTCTCTGTTTTCTTTCTTTTATTTCCCCTCAGCCGTTAATATCAAGGTAGGAACACAAGGCTTCTTCAGTTAGTGGTTTGATGATTCCTAAGCTTTCCACTCAATCCATAGTCCACTGGTCGCATGGTGAATTTGCTAGGGTGAAAGGTTAGTTTAGTCCTTTAACATTATATCATTTATTTTACCAAACTGAAATTTTTCCTTAACTCACTTGTTAACTCCTAATCTTATTTCTATCTCCTTAATCTCATAAATTCTCTCACATTTAATTTTTAGGAAATCAATAAAACAAGTAGCTTAGCACTAAAATATATTTAATTCATACCAGTTACGGTATACCCCATGTTTTTATTTGGTTCGTACAGTTTGTTTTATACGTTTTAAGTTTAAACGTTTAATTAATCTATGAATTAGTATTTAATAATTCTAACGGCGAAAATGAAAATAATACATGCCTGGTTAATTCGAGATGGAAGAAGGCTAATTAAATCTTTTCACATCTTGTCCGAATTTTCACTTAAGTCCTCATTCGTAATCTAATTCCGAAAATTTACCCCAAATGAAATTTGACTACTTACTAGTATACTAATCTCGCAAAAATTTAATTATCGAGATTTTAACGTCCTAAGTGTAATTATAAAGGGTTTTGACCTAGAATCGATTCCATCTTAATTCTAAGGTTTCCGATGGCACTTAACATTATTAACACTTAAAATTAGCTGTCGACATTCAAGGAGTTAATATTAAGGTAATAAATAATCTACATCAAGAAATATTAATTTATCTTGACAAAATTCAAATAGTCCGATATTTTGCACAATTAACTTATTTGCAACTTTAAACTTATTAAAATCAAGTTTGACCTTAAAATACAACCATAACATTCTCAATATTTATTTATCATTTTATTTTTTAAACTTATTGACTTTATTATTTTTAAACCATGAAATACCTATCTTTAAGTTTATAAGCTTGTATAATGTTTAAACTAATATACTTTCTCAATCCAGTATTAATTATGGCTTATAGATACTCCATTTTCCTTTTTAAGACTAACTAAGCTCTAGGTTGTTTGTGAATTAAATTTTGTTTCACAACCTTAACTTCTCAAGTTTTATAGTCTCTTAAATATTATAAAAACTAATTTAAGTGATTAGGAGCCATTTCGTGTATATAGTCATAACAAATTACCTTAGAGTTTCGAAAACATTATATGAGTCTTAATCTCATTACCAATTCAACCATTCAACATAATTCAGCAATATTACTTCAAAATCCATTAGGTTTGGTAGCTCTAAAACAAGGTTAATGTTCATAAATAAATGTTAAGATCTTATAAAACATTTGAGCTAAGATTAAATCATTTCATTCTAATCTTAATAATTGAAGTTGATGGAACTTTTATTTCTTCTATTTTATTTTATTTTATTTTTTTTATTTTTTTAAATTTTCAATTCTATAGGAATTCAATTAGGCATTTAATTTACCCATTCATTTGTTACATGTAATATTTCTAATAACGGATTAAACGTAATGAAATAAATTCAAAGTATACACATAAATTTCCGAGTTCTCACCAAACCCTAAAACAAAAATATTACCCAAAGATTTAATTGTTTTACTAAAAATCCAGATAAAAACTATAAATCTAGAAAAGGTTATTAAACCTTCAAATTCGTCCTAAAACTCACTAAAAATCTATCCAAAAATCACGTTAAGACATATTAAAGAAAAATAGCATGTTAAAGGGATAAAATTGATTAAGTTATTCAATTAATTGGGCCATAATATCATTACTTAGAAAATTAGGGGTCAGAGTGCAATTTTTTAAAAATCCCATGCAAAACTTCGGACAAGCTTATGCTTTTGCAGTTCCATTTCCCAGCCACCATTCTTCCCACTTGGAATCCTCGGTGACATATTTGCAATGCCAATCCAATGCCACCTATAGCATTGCGCCAAGTGTCCTGTTATTATTTGTACTTTATTTTTTAATAATTCAAATTGGGTTGGTTTAACAAAATTTTCTTAACCCTCTAAACCTTTGAACCAAAATTTAACCAACCGGTCTAATTTCACTTGGGTTCCTTTTGTACGGCAACCACTGGGGAAAAAAAAAAGATAACCCTGCCGCACCGTTGCCTCCAAAGTCCAAACCTTTTCATCGTTGATTGCTTTGAACAAAGTCAAAGAAAAAACAAAAGCATGATATTCTTGCTTCCCCCAAGAAACCAGTTCAAAGAATTCATCCAGACAAGCAAGACAAATTTAATTTCAAACGATTGGTGGTTGCTAGGGTGCTTCACATTTAATTGTAGAAAAACTATAACTTCCTTTACAAATCAGACTTTTTCAAATATAACACAATAATACTCAAAACCGAAAATACAATTGAAATTAAAGTTGACCAAAAAAAACTGAACAGCATAAATAAGTGGATAAATTAGTAACTAACCAATGTGTCTGACTAATCTCAAGTTCTTTACTCTTCCATATCTGGAGGCACTCTTTTAGGTACTTCTTGCAAATCAAACGACACCGTTCCGTGGCAGCTTTCTTCAATGTTGCTCTTCTCGTTCTCCACTGCTGCAACATTTTTTTCAGTCCAAACCGAGATTTCTAAAGAGGCCGAATTCAAGCCTTCTTTATTGAATGCAAAAACCTAATCCCACCCCTTGTCGTTACAGGCCTGGGATTTTGTTTTGATCGCGTGGGTTCCAATCACGAGTTTTGCAAATGCTGAAGAATTTGCTGGTGGATTAGTAAGTTTCACCTTGGTGACACGAACGTAAAGAAAAGGCATTTGATCCACGAGATCAAAACCAGAGCGGCGGTCCATGCTGCCGGAGAGAGCTTTGTCTAGCTTCAGTCTCATCATTTCCACGTCTTTCTCAGCCATGGCAGCCTTTTCCTTCTGGGTTTTTTGTGGGGTCTGAGACAGCGCAGATTGCTGCACCTCTGGCGGTGGTGGTGGTGCCGGCGTTGTAGCCTCCGTAGCTGCAGGTGCCTTTGACGGTGAGCCAATCGGCAGTGAAGATGAGCCAATCAAAAGGACCTCATCGGAGGAAGAAGGAATCGGCAGTGAAGTGTGGACCTCATCGGAGTGGATTGGAGAGTTTGAAGGGTTTGAAGGCAATCAATGATGAAAGTATTGGTAGATGAATTAGACCAGTGGTTAATTTTGGTTCAAAGGTTCAGAGGGTTAAGAAAATTTGTGTTAAACCAAACCAATTTGAATTATTAGAAAATTAAAGTGTAAATAATAATAAGACACTTGGTGCAATGTTATAGGTGGCATTGAATTGGCATTGCAAATATGTCATCGAGGATCCCAAGTGCCATTCTTCCTGCAACTTTCATTCATCCGAAACATATTCACGCATAGCAATTCAAACAAGCCTTAACTGATTCGACAACTAAACCCGAATGCATGAACTTGGGATGAGGGAGAAAGGAAAGATTACATTCAACAAGGCTCTCGGACATAAAATACAGCAAAGTGAAATCAACATTTGCAGCAACTTTGAACCCACAGATCTTCAAAAAAAAGAAAACAACCTAAGACCCGAGCTTCACGTGTGAAAGAGAGCTAATGGCTTCTGTCCCTAAGTTCCCAACAAGAAGATTCTAAACACAGCTTTGATAACAAACATGTTCATGGCATCCCAGTCAAGCAGCAAACAAAACAAGGACGTCAAACCAGCCACAACTTCAGCAACCAAAGAAAGAAAAGATTATCAGCCCGTACTGTTGCAACAACCCGAGAGCTTCGAGCTTGTTGCAGCAGATTTTATGCACAAATCTCAGCCAAACGCAATCTAAACCCAGGCAACAAGATCATCAAACATTCTTCATACTTTGCAACATAAAACCTAGGCCTGTCAATCGGGCCTAATGAGCTGGGCTTTGATGAGCTCAAACTCAGCTCATTTAATTTGAATCATTTTCGGGTTTCGGGCTATGAGTTTCGGGTTCGTAAATGTGAAGCTCATACTCAACTCACATAATATTCGGGTTGTGAGCCTTAATCGGGTTTAGTCCAAACTCACTTATTACTCCTTAATTTTCTTAATATAATTACTATAACTATTAAGTTGTAAAACTAATTTAACATTTACAAGACTATAATATTAAAACTAAACATGAACAAATAATAGTTCTTAAAACGTATATAAACCAAAAAATTTTCAACAATATTTATATTTAATCCATTCAAAATGCATGAAAAATAGTAATAAAACATGCGATCATAAGCCAATACATCTTTAAAAGTTGAAACTTTTTTTATAATTTTGTGATTTAAATCCATTTATGCTTGATGATTTTTGTGTTTGTAGACCAAAAAAAAATCAACCAATATTATGCCAGTACAAAAATTTACTCAACCAATAAGAAAAATTAGAGATTTAGTTATGCATTACCAATATTGGCTCTCAAGAAAGCTCATGAAAGAGTTTTTAGATGTATTTTTGTGTTTTGTAATTTATGTATATATTTAGTATTTAGTAATAATATATTTGGATATATAATTATACATAATATCAAAATATAAATATTATATATATAGGTAATTAAAGGGCCGGGCCTATATCGGGTTTGAGCCTAATAAGGCCCAAGCTCGGCTCACATTTAATTCGGACCTAATTTTTAGGTTCAGACTCAGACCGGCTCACTAAATGATCGGGCTTATCGGGCTTTCTGTCCGGCCGAGCGAGCCGAGCTTGGGCTGGCCCAACCCCATTGACAGTTCTAATAAAACCTTTGGATTTAAGCATAAAAAAAATCAGAATAAAAACATGCAAAGCTGGAAACTTTCTGCGACTTCACAAACCGAAAGAAAACTTCTGCAACCTCCTTATGGGTTATTTATTAGTCAGTAAACCCTGCCAATAATCGCCAATATTTGACCCAAAAGAAGACTATGAAACACCATCCACTACACAACACTTCAACATCTAAACACAAACATTCTAACCGAACCATTAATCAATCTTGCGCAGGAAACAAAACCGAAAAGGAAAGCATAAACATAAAACTATCATGGGTAAGGGATGGAACGACTCTGGTTGACACCCTTTACCCCTTTTTTACAAAAAGAAAAACACTACACAATGCAAGAATCATGGATCAAAACCTTTCTTCTTCCCCCCACCCCCATCCCCAACCAGAACCACAAACAGAACGTACAAGGAGGGAGGAAAACAGAAACAGCTATGAACAGAAAAGGTGGAAAGCATCACCTTTTAGCCTTTTAAAAGGCAAAACAAGGTATGAGATGATCGGAAGAGCAAGTCTTTGCGAGGACTTTTTGCGGGAAATCAGCTCAACTCCTGCGCTGCCATGTTCCTCCACGGACTGACGATGTCGTGTGTTTTCTTTTGATCTCACTGATTCTCCTAGGTTTTCCCCCCTCTTGTTCTTCACTCAGTCTCCCCTTTTCTCCCTCTCTTTTCTTTCTTTTCTTGTTTTTCTCCACCGCCCACCCGTAGCTCTTCCCTTTCCTTTTCGGAGCTCCCTCTTGCTCTCCCCCTCTCTCTATCTTTTACTCTCGGTAGCCTTTTCTTTTTCTTCCCTAGCCGCCAACTCCTTTTTTCTCCTCCTAACCCTCTCGTTTTGTGGCCTTTTATAGGCACCAGATGCCCCCAAAACCTAGCATCAATGGTAGTTGTTTGCTGCATTTTTCTAGCCAAAATTTGAGCCCTTAGATGGCTCTTGATTCTGGAAAGATCTTGATGATGCATGCTGATGAAGTGTCCTCTTGTACTAAAGGGCTGGAAAAATGCCAAAGAAAAATGAGTAAAAATTGGACAAATGGCCGCTACAATTTTTGAGCTTGCTCCTGGCTTCTGTACGGATGAAGAAGAAAATGGCGCGTGCTTGGAATAGTTTTTTTTTTTTTTTACACAAAACTGATTTTAATTTTTTCTGTTTTTCCTTTCTTTCTAATTCTTTTCTTCCTAATTTTATTTTTTTTTATTTTCTAGAATGATTTTCCTCAAGAAAAACAAAATAAACAAAATTTATGAATAAAAATGAATAAAATAAAATAAAATGATAAAATTTTGGTGTCTACAATAGGTACCCCTTTCTTCATCAAACGACTGAAGGATTGGTATCACCCGGCCAAATTAGAGATAAACTTTCGGATATAAATCAATTTTCCTTAAAAACTCTTTAATTCATGAATGTTTTGTGGTTCAAACATATTGACAATGACATCAATTTTAGATTGATTAACCTCTATCCCATATTGATGAACGATGAAACTGAGAAACGACTCCAAATGCACACTTTAAAGGATTTATTTTCAATTGATATCTTCGAATTCGTTGAAAAACTTCTCGAAGGTTTTGGATGTGATCTTCTCACTTGTTTGATTTCATCACAAGATCATCAATGTAGTACTCCACATTTTGATGGACCATATTATCAAAAATTCTTTGCATTGCCCTTTGGTATGTTGCTCCTGTATTTTTCAATTCAAACAGCATCACCTTATAGCAATAAATTCTTCTTAGAGTGCGAAAAGTAGTGAACTCCTCGTTTTTTACTGCTATGTGTATTTGATTGTAGTTAAAGGATCCATCAAGGAAAGATAGAGTTTCATGTCCGTTGTAGCATCTATTGTTAATTCTATAATGGGGAGTGAAAAATCATCTTTTGGATAAGATTCATTTAAGTCTCGAAAATCTACCCACGCTCGAATTTGCCTATTCTTCTTACTCACAGGAATGATGCTTGAAATCTATATTGGGTATTTCACTTCTCGTATGAATCCAACCTTAATTAACTTATTTACATCATTCTCTATCAATGGAATTAACTCAAATTGAAAGCATCTATGAGCTTGTTTGAAAGGTTTTGTATCTCATTTGACGGACAAGTTATGAATAGCGATCTTTGAATCCAAACTAGGCATTTCTGAGTAATTTTAGGCAAAGGCATCCTTAAACTCGAGCAGCAAATCAACATACTCCTTTTTTTCTTCAAGAGTTATCCAAGAATTTATGTAGATTGGGCGAGGATCATCACTTGTGCCAAGATTGATCACTTTTAGCATATCGACTGTATTTTTTTATTCCTTATTCAAATTAGGGGGGAGTGTTATCTGCATCTTCTTTTTCTTCAAGATCACTGATTATAACGTGATGGCAAGAAGTAATACTTTCTTAATCTCATTCTTCAAAAATGGTTTCGATTCTTACATTAAAAAAGTCTCCATAGTATATGAAAAAATTGGAAACTGGCTTTTTTAAACCATTTTTCTTTATTGGAGCAAGACATTCTTTTTTGGCAGCGTGCTGCTCTTTTTTTTATTGCCTGCTCTCTCATGAATGGGTGGTTTCAAATACTTTAATTGTGGGTCATGTCTGTCAAATGCAGAAGTACGTTTCAACTTATTTCCCAATCTATCAAAAACAGACCTATTTTGGCTTGTAACCTCCCTTTTCTCATTCACATAATTACAACTTGTCCTTTTGATCGCTATATAAACAGGTGAAGGTGATTGATAATCAAGATTTATTAATGAGGTTTCAACATTATAACCTCTTTCTTTCAATATTTTCTACGTAGGAGTCAGTCTATGAACTTTCTCACCAGTCACCTCAGAAAGGAGTTTACCTAATGCATTCTTCTCGTTTGGGTTATAACCGACCTTAGCAAGAAATCTATATGCATTTAGATCAAAATCTTCTTGAATTCGAGTTGTTGATAATGAATGATGTTCTACTGCGGGTTCTTCTTTGGGATAGACAAATTCTTGCAATTTAATTTTCTCACTTTTAATAGTCTATATTTTGGTGAGTGATACATTTAATGCATCACATATGACAAGAGAAGGCTAACATTCTTTTCTTTTTAATTTTGGGATGTAACAATTAGGTACTTTGAAATATTGAATTTCTTTTCTCACCGATTCTTTTCTTTTTCTTTTTTTTTTGGAAAATAAAATTTGGTGTCGAGAAAGTGTGCTTCAGTTTCAGTGAAGGGTTTATCATCAACAATAACTTTCTTAATTATACCATTTCGGTAATATTTAAAGCATTGAAGAAGGGTAGATAGTATAATTTCATTTTCATGAATCCATGGTCTTTTCAAGAGCATGTTGTAAGAAGTTTTGACATCAATAATATAAAATAACGTACTTGAAGACAACTCACCAATAAGCAATTCAAACTTTATGAGGTTAATTGCTCTTTGTCTCCTTGGTTAAATCCTTGGATCATGAGGTGGTTTTGAGAAACCTCATTGCTTGAAATTTCAAACTCTTTCATAGCACGTACAAACATGATATTCACAGTAGATCCTGTCGCGCCCCACTTTTTGAAGGTGTGAAAGTAGTGTGTATGTGAACGGGTGTGAAGATGAAAATAAAAGGCCATGGGATTGTGAAATGCGACGGTTTGGCCAAAGTATAGTTCAAAAAGAGTTTTTTGGATGGAAAATGGAGTCGCCACTTGGTATAGAGTTAGGGTGTACCAAGTCACCCAAAAAGTGATTTCTTGGAAAGAAAAGTAAACAAACCCTTTTTAAACAATTTTAGGTCTACGTAACCAAAGAAAGGGATCGGGGGTCACATTTGATAAGGGAGAAGGCAAAGGCAAAGCCTAAGGCACTCCCTTACCCTAGCCAAAGCTAGTTGCGTGACTTAGCCCTTCTTTTCTTAATTCTTCTACCCAAAATATGTGTTGCATGTTGGATGTAACTAATGGATATGAAAAGAAATGCAATCCTAAATCTAAAATGTCTCTTATGAGGCTTTTTGGTCCCAATCACATGAGTTGTGATGGCCAATAAGGAAAACTCTCATAGAGGTCACGAGGAATGCAAATGAAGACCCAAATATGAGTGCAAGTGAAAATGTAAGAGGAATGCAAGAGAAAATAAAAACACAAATGTAAGTGCAAGTGTGCAAATGTGAGAAAAGTGCATGTGTGCAAATGTGAGAAAAGTGCATGTGTGCCAATTGAGAAAATAAAGGTATAATGGTAGTAAATGCATATAAGTGCAATTGGGTGCAATTTGTGAGGTAGAAAATAAATAAGTGATAGGGAAATAAGAAAAATGTGCGAACATGGCATGTGGATTGAGAAAAATATAAGTAGTGAGAGAGTGTGGATAAAGAAAATGAGGAGGCGATATAATAAAAATGAGAGTGTATGAACCTAGAGGAATGCATCAAGTCGGGTACGGGAATGACTTCTATCTTCATGATTTTAATTTTCCCTTTGATTAGAAGGAAGAACTAGCGTGCTAAGGCTATTTTGTAGCCACACTCGCTCGTTTCCCTTGCCTAAAGGGGACTCTCAAGCAAATGTACCCTATAACTAGCATGAGGATGCAAAAACCTAAAATGAAGGGGAAAGGATTGGAGGAGCATGCCAAATGCTAGAAAACTAAGAAAAATGTATGAAATGTAGTGAAACATGCAAGTATGCACTAACGAGAGGGGACGGCCTATTGGGTCTAGCATTGGGCTAGCCCTTTTCTAGAATTCTCTCACAAGCATTGGACTTGCGAGAGCTCGAGGGAAAAAACCATGGCCAGCGTTGGACTAGCCACGGTGACGCATTCATCCATCACATTCATCTACGACTATAGAAAGCAAGTAGACATGCCAATCACCTATGAACACGTAGCACATAACACTTAGCATGCTCGACTAAATGCAAAAGCCTAATAAAGCAACTTAACACGTAGCCACAAAAGCAAGCAATCAAGCTAATGAACCTATTACATTTGCTAACTAAAACAAATGGGGAAGAGGAAAAATGAATAAAAATGCTCTCCGAGCCCTATCTATTACAAGCCAAGAGGTGTACACATACCCCATAAATAAAAGAATGACTTAATAAAAGCAAAAGTAAATGGAATGAATCAAGGAAAAGCAAGCAAAGCAAGCAAAGTGGACATGCAATTCTCACTTAGCACGTTGGATCACATAGGGGAGAGACAAAAAAGATAAAAGAAGTCATACCTCCCTTGAGTTGATGCCTTAATGGAGTGAAATTACTCATTTACCCTCCCAAAAATAAAGAAAAGGTCAAGGCACCACTTTAATTAATGAATAATCACATGAAATGGAAATGAACACGAAATTGAATCAATCCAAAGCATTTAAAGGAAGATGAACAACCCATGTAAGAATTAAAACAAGTAGTGACTTGGTTACAAAAAATTAAAGAAAACTTGAGGGGTCAATTTGATTGATTTTTCCAATTATTTGGGCCATAGTGAAACAAGAAGAGACTTGGGGGGTTAAAGTGCGATTTGTTTTGGGCAATTTTCATGCAAAAGCATGCAACCCACGAAGGAAACTTGTTTCTACCATAATTCTGCCGTGCTTCAATACTCACCACGCGCATCACCAACAAACCTCAACATTCACAAGACACTACCCCCAAACACCGACCCACTTGGATTCCCCACTCTTATTACAAAACTAAGGGAGAAAAATCGGACTGAAAACTGACCGTGATGCAAGAAATAAAAGCAAAAAGAAGAAGCAAAAATGCAGCAACGGCCAAACAAAAGTGCAACAAACATTTCCTTATTCTTTGTGATTTTACAAGTTCATTAGCTAATCAGGGAGCTCACATTAGATTCCAAAACCATCATAAAACATTAGCTTAGACATGCAAACCAAGGGGAGATGAGAAAACTGGCAAGTTTGGAATCATTCCTATGTTCCTTGCTGCAATTTTTCTGCTGGTTTCTGGATCTTTCCGACCTTTCTTTCATATTTCGTTCAAAACAACCAGTGTTCCGGTCAGTCATCAACTACCCAAATTACACGGTCCATTATCAAAGCTAAACATCCACACACGAAGACTCAACAGGACAGAGCATACAAAAATCTAAGGAACGCAAAATTTATGCAACTCTGAGCAATATCGACAACGCTCCACAGAGAGACATGAGAGCAGCTTTTGAGCAGGTAAAAACAGTAAGAAAGAAAAAGGAACAACGAAAGACAGCAAGCATGCATAACTTGGACTGAACATTTTCTCATGCAAGCATTCGACACTTCATTCTGCTACAAATTTGCAGCTCACCCCACTCGGACAATTTCAAGCAAAAACTTAGATAAAACCCAGCAACCAAACCCACATAAAACTCAGAACTTTCGTCCCCCCAAACCCAGTCCAAACCCACGGATTTCTTCACCATAAGCCGAAAGAATAGCAACAACAAGAAACCCAGAACTTAACATGCATGGCAGGATACTAATGGATGCATTTCACTTCTTTTCAGCAGCAGAGAAAACACGGCTAGCACAAAATCAGGGAGCAAAAGCTTTCCCCCTCTCATCAAGTTCACAAATAGGAAGTATAAGCAAAGGAGCGCAGCAACAGACGTGGCAGCAAAGATGTTAATACGTCTGTGATCTATGAACAGAAAAAAAATGGAAATATTACCTTTTAGCCTTCGTTGCTTTGTCACCCGCGAAGAAAGATTGAGCCAAGGACATGGCGCAGAACCATTCCGCGTCGGTGACGTTGAAGTCCACAGCGCCGTCATCATTTTGTTCATCAGCTGGGGGGCTCACCGAGCAAAGCTGGAATCCCTTTCATCACTTTCCTCTCGGATTGAGCCAGATCCGCAGCCCGTAGTAGCGGTGGTGTTGTATTTGCTGGGGTCATTGCCGTTGGTGCACGGACGGGGCGTCATCGACAGCTTTGGCACCTTGGAAGTAGCCATCTCCCCAAGCTAACACCACTCATCCACTCTGATCATTTGAACTCTGCCGGGAAATGGCATAAGCCCAGCAATCTGACTGGGTCATGGAAGATGAAGATGGGGATGAAACTATCTGCTCATCCATTGCTCACAACGTTCTCTCTCGGTCTCTGCACTCTAGTTCTCTCTCTATCTCCCAAAACTCCAGCCACCTCTCCCTCTCTTTTCAGATTTTCAGCCGTCCCCTTTTTGCTCTCTTTCCTCAGCCCCCTAAACTCTCCCCGCTCTCTCTAGTTTTAGCCGTCAAAAAACCTCCCCCTCGTTGCAGCTGCTGTCTTCTTATATTTATACCAGACCAACACCTCTCAAACCCTCACCTCAAGGGTGAGGATGAAAGTGGAGATTTCTTTCGCAACCCAGGCCATCCGATGAGCCTATGATTTTTCCAAACTTCTGCCCTGCTGCCGCGATTTTGCTGCGGGCAGTTTTTTCCTTTTTTTTATTTTTTTTTCAGAACCTCTTAAACTGCCCAAAACCCGCTCTCGGGTTTCCTTTTTTTTTAACAAAATAAATAACAAACCTTCCTAATTTGAATCTAAAAATTTAAAGAATATTTTTTTTGTGAGTAATTCTCTCTTTTTCGAAAAATCTTGAAATGAATAGACACATAAGCAAAAATGAATAAAATTAACAAATAAAACTAAATTAAAAGATTTGATGTCCAAAATGCTTAAAAAAATGTCTAAGATAAAATTTTGAGATAATTAAAACAAAAATAGTAAATAAATCAACGAGTAAAAATTTGGTGTCTACAGATCCTCCATCAATGAGTATCCGATTTATCTTATGTTCTCGAACATATGCACTAACAAACAAGGGTTGACTGTGGGTTTGGAGCCAATCGTCAAATCATCATTATAAAAAATGATAGTTGTTGCACAATCTATAGGTGATTTATCATCAATTTTAAATTTTTCCTAGAATTCAGTGTCAATTTGCATGACTTGAGGGTTTTCAACCTTGATAACATTACAAGAAGTAAAGTTATTATCATCATCACTTAGATAACTCTTTGGTATGAACTCTTTCAATGTCACAGGTTGCCGAATTTTTTGAAAGAGCGTATGATTTGAAGAGACTGGTGCTATGACCACTCTTTTTCGTTTCTTTGTTGCACTTTATCATCTCATTGTCATTTTAAATTTTGTCGAATGAATGTTTTTTGAAGAAGTCTTTTTCTTTATCTTCAACATACAAGTCTTTATTCGAGTGACTAGAGTCCACTCTTCATTATCGTCCTCAATGATATTTTCAATTGAAGATTTTTCATCCTTCTTCCTTACAGACAAAACACTGCTTCATGCGGATGGAACTTCTATTGGAAGATACAAAGAACCAAACATTATTTGTTGTCTGGTTTACAGATATCTTATCCTCCTCGAGAAGGATCTTCCTTGACGGGTTAATTCCATGACTTTGTCATTAAAGACATAGCATTTAGTGAGAGAGTGACCAATCAAATGATAATAACAACAATAATTTGGATCATTGATTCAACAGTTTCCTCAAGGTGCTTCATGTCAGGAAGTTCAATGAATTTCTCCTTGAAAAGGTCATCAAACATGTGAGGACTTGGAAATTCACCTATATTTTCCTTATAATTCTCTTATTTTTAATAAGTTAATTTATAACTTCCTTTTACTACTAATTTACTCTCTCAATAGGTGTAATATATACTAGAATCGAAAGTTTACTTTTACGTTTATAGTTAGCGTAAATTAGGGTTTTTGTTCACTTTGGCCGTGTGATCACTTGATGAGGTGTGTGTACTAAATTTGGTGGTTAAGAGTGAGTTTTAGATAAGGAGAAGTGTGTGATTAGAAGTGCTATTAATAAACTAGTGAATCATAAGTTAAAACGCAAGTACGAGAGAGAGAGAGAGTTAAGGAAAATAGGCTTGAACCGACGTGCACCGTTTGTTACCGATTGAGTACACCACTTGACCAATACTTTCTTACCCTAATCTTCTTGTTTTTATTTCATTTAATTTCTCCTAAATTACCCTTAAGTCAGCCACCATTTTTGACCAAAGGAAAGGAAAGAAAAGAAAAAAAAAGAAGGGAAATCTTGGCTTGACAAGTGTCAAGGATCCAAGCAACCTTTGACCTAAAACATTTCCTTCCTTCTTATCTTCCATTTGGCTCACTTTCTTCCTTATTTCTTCATGGTTTGGCCGTGACTTTGGAGAGAAAAAAGAGAGGAGAGAAACTTCCATTTCCACCTTAATCTTGCTTGTTTGAGTTGAAACTAAAAATCTAAACTGATTAAACCTGCATCTCGATGCTTAGGAAGCTAAGAGTGGTGAAAGTTTTGGAAGAAATAGCTTGGTTTCTCACTTTCAAGAAGGTTTGGTAAGGTATAAGTTCCTCCACTTCTTGTTTCTACCTTAATCTTGCTATATGTGCTATAGAAGTTTTGAATCTTGGTATATGATGGATGATTTTCTAGTTTTTGGTGGTGTAGTGAAATTTTCAGCTAGGGTTTATATTTTTCAATTTTGATTATTGATGTTTAACTAGCAAATGTTGTTATTGAGTTTGGAAATGGAATTTGTGAAGTAATTAGTGGCATGTTTATTACTTTTTATAGTTGAAAGTTGCATTTCCAGTATTTGGTGGTGAATTTCAGTTTTGCCCTGTTTTTGGAATCAACTTGGGTTGCAAATTTCTCCATGTTTTAGACAGAATCAGCTTTTGGACAAAACATGAAGGTTCCGCTTGGATTAGCTGTTTTTGGAGATGTTTTTTAAAAACTTTACTGTAGCTTTGTATATGAAAAACTTTACTGTAGATATTTTTGGATTGTTTTTAGAGGTATTTTTAAAATATATTTTTAAATATTTTTATAATTTAGAATTTTGTAAGATTCTTTTTAAATACATACTGGCTCTGTTTCTACATATTAATGTTTATTTATATATATAATATTTTTATTTCAATTTTGTTTTTTAATATGTATATAATTATATATTTTAATATACATATACAAATATATATATAATTAATATATATTAATATACATATTTATAAAACAAAATTGATATGCATATATTTATATATTTATATAAATATATATATATTTATATAAATATATATATAAATATATAAATATTTATATATAAATACATATATTTAATTCAATTGATATAATATATATAATATGCATATTAATATGCATAATTTAAATTACATATTAATATTAATATAATTTATATATATAATAAAACATACATAATTGAAATATACAAATTGAAATATACATATAAATATATATTAATATACATATTATAAAACAAAGTTGAAATAAATATATTTACATATTTATATAAATAAATATGTTTATATATTTATATTTAAATAAATAAATATATGTAAATATATTTTAAACAAAATATTTATATTTATATATAAAAATATAATATTTATTTCAATTGAAATAATATATATTATACATATTAATATACATAATTGAAATATATTAATATTACTATAATTTATATATCTTATATTCATAATTGAAATATAAATATCAAAATATACATATTAATATATATATATATTAATTTACATATTATAAAAATATTTGAAATAAATATATTTATAAATTTATATAAATATATTTAATTATATATATTTATATAAATATAATTATATTTATAAATATATGTAAGTATATTTAATTATATATATTTATATTTTGCATTAATATTTATATATAAATATATATTTATTAAACAAAATATTTTTTTGTATATAATATTTATATATATAAATATTTTTGTATATTAATTTTTGTATTAATATTTATATATGTATTTATATATTTATTAAACAAAATATATTTTTTGTATATAATATTTATATATAAATATATATAAATATATTTTTTGTATATTTGGAGTTGTTTTAAAATATTTGTTTGGATATGGTGTTTTTGAAGTTATTTTTGTAAAATTTTTACTGTAGCATTGTAGATGAAAAACAAGTTTTTGAAAAACCCTCAAATCCAAACGGAGCCGAAAGTTATAGGGATTTGAGTTACCTTCTACTTGCAAAATTTCAGATCAATTGGATCATTTTAGCTTATGATTTGGTCAGAGCACTCCTGACTGCGCAAAAACTCTAATTTTCTTAACCTGTTTTTCATGTGCTTCTAACCGTCCATTTTTTACCTTGAAAATGCAAGAACTGGGTGTTAATATCTTCATAGGAAATGTAGGTCTATGTCTTAGTTTCGAAACGCCATAATATTTACCTCGATCCGATATACCTAGCTGTAGTTATGACCAAAACATCGAAAGATGACAAATCTGTCACTTATAATTTCTTCTTTAAACTGGTTTCCACCTTTGATATCCATGGTGATAAGTTTATTATTTGGTATGTTTGGTTGGTTTTGAGGCCTTGAATAGATGTATATTGTTGGTTATCACTTGTGGTTGGATTGGAGGTTTGTTGATTTGTGAATCCAAGTTGTACTTGGATGGGAAAAGTAAGAAAATATGGGAAATGCTGCTCAAATTTTAGCTCAAAGGATAAGCGAGTGAACTTGAAACATGAGCGACGATTTGAGATCGAAGTGAACTTGGTTTGTCTTTAGTGTTCAATTTTCATGCGGATAGAACTTCTATTGGAAGATACAAAGAACCAAACATTATTTGTTGTCTGGTTTACAGATACCTTATCCTCCTCGAGAAGGATCTTTCCTTGACGGGTTAATTCCATGACTTTGTCATTAAAGACATAGCATTTAGTGAGAGAGTGACCAATCAAATGATAATAACAACAATAATTTGGATCATTGATTCAACAGTTTCCTCAAGGTGCTTCATGTCAGGAAGTTCAATGAATTTCTCCTTGAAAAGGTTATCAAACATGTGAGGACTTGGAAATTCACCTATATTTTCCTTATAATTCTCTTATTTTTAATAAGTTAATTTATAACTTCCTTTTACTACTAATTTACTCTCTCAATAGGTGTAATATATACTAGAATCGAAAGTTTACTTTTACGTTTATAGTTAGCGTAAATAAGGGTTTTTGTTCACTTTGGCCGTGTGATCACTTGATGAGGTGTGTGTACTAAATTTGGTGGTTAAGAGTGAGTTTTAGATAAGGGGAAGTGTGTGATTAGAAGTGCTATTAATAAACTAGTGAATCATAAGTTAAAACGCAAGTACGAGAGAGAGAGTTAAGGAAAATAGGCTTGAACCGACGTGCACCGTTTGTTACCGATTGAGTACACCACTTGACCAATACTTTCTTACCCTAATCTTCTTGTTTTTATTTCATTTAATTTCCCCTAAATTACCCTTAAGTCAGCCACCATTTTTGACCAAAGGAAAGGAAAGAAAAGAAAAAAAAAGAAGGGAAATCTTGGCTTGACAAGTGTCAAGGATCCAAGCAACCTTTGACCTAAAACATTTCCTTCCTTCTTATCTTCCATTTGGCTCACTTTCTTCCTTATTTCTTCATGGTTTGGCCGTGACTTTGGAGAGAAAAAAGAGAGGAGAGAAACTTCCATTTCCACCTTAATCTTGCTTGTTTGAGTTGAAACTAAAAATCTAAACTGATTAAACCTGCATCTCGATGCTTAGGAAGCTAAGAGTGGTGAAAGTTTTGGAAGAAATAGCTTGGTTTCTCACTTTCAAGAAGGTTTGGTAAGGTATAAGTTCCTCCACTTCTTGTTTCTACCTTAATCTTGCTATATGTGCTATAGAAGTTTTGAATCTTGGTATATGATGGATGATTTTCTAGTTTTTGGTGGTGTAGTGAAATTTTCAGCTAGGGTTTATATTTTTCAATTTTGATTATTGATGTTTAACTAGCAAATGTTGTTATTGAGTTTGGAAATGGAATTTGTGAAGTAATTAGTGGCATGTTTATTACTTTTTATAGTTGAAAGTTGCATTTCCAGTATTTGGTGGTGAATTTCAGTTTTGCCCTGTTTTTGGAATCAACTTGGGTTGCAAATTTCTCCATGTTTTAGACAGAATCAGCTTTTGGACAAAACATGAAGGTTCCGCTTGGATTAGCTGTTTTTGGAGATGTTTTTTAAAAACTTTACTGTAGCTTTGTATATGAAAAACTTTTACTGTAGATATTTTTGGATTGTTTTTAGAGGTATTTTTAAAATATATTTTTAAATATTTTTATAATTTAGAATTTTGTAGAGATTCTTTTTAAATACATACTGGCTCTGTTTCTACATATTAATGTTTATTTATATATATAATATTTTTATTTCAATTTTGTTTTTTAATATGTATATAATTATATATTTAATATACATATACAAATATATATATATTAATATATATTAATATACATATTATAAAACAAAATTGATATGCATATATTTATATATTTATATAAATATATATATATTTATATAAATATATATATAAATATATAAATATTTATATATAAATACATATATTTAATTCAATTGATATAATATATATAATATGCATATTAATATGCATAATTTAAATTACATATTAATATTAATATAATTTATATATATAATAAAACATACATAATTGAAATATACAAATTGAAATATACATATAAATATATATTAATATACATATTATAAAACAAAGTTGAAATAAATATATTTACATATTTATATAAATAAATATGTTTATATATTTATATTTAAATAAATAAATATATGTAAATATATTTTAAACAAAATATTTATATTTATATATAAAAATATAATATTTATTTCAATTGAAATAATATATATTATACATATTAATATACATAATTGAAATATATTAATATTACTATAATTTATATATCTTATATTCATAATTGAAATATAAATATCAAAATATACATATTAATATATATATATATTAATTTACATATTATAAAAATATTTGAAATAAATATATTTATAAATTTATATAAATATATTTAATTATATATATTTATATAAATATAATTATATTTATAAATATATGTAAGTATATTTAATTATATATATTTATATTTTGCATTAATATTTATATATAAATATATATTTATTAAACAAAATATTTTTTTGTATATAATATTTATATATATAAATATTTTTGTATATTAATTTTTGTATTAATATTTATATATGTATTTATATATTTATTAAACAAAATATATTTTTTGTATATAATATTTATATATAAATATATATAAATATATTTTTTGTATATTTGGAGTTGTTTTAAAATATTTGTTTGGATATGGTGTTTTTGAAGTTATTTTTGTAAAATTTTTACTGTAGCATTGTAGATGAAAAACAAGTTTTTGAAAAACCCTCAAATCCAAACGGAGCCGAAAGTTATAGGGATTTGAGTTACCTTCTACTTGCAAAATTTCAGATCAATTGGATCATTTTAGCTTATGATTTGGTCAGAGCACTCCTGACTGCGCAAAAACTCTAATTTTCTTAACCTGTTTTTCATGTGCTTCTAACCGTCCATTTTTTACCTTGAAAATGCAAGAACTGGGTGTTAATATCTTCATAGGAAATGTAGGTCTATGTCTTAGTTTCGAAACGCCATAATATTTACCTCGATCCGATATACCTAGCTGTAGTTATGACCAAAACATCGAAAGATGACAAATCTGTCACTTATAATTTCTTCTTTAAACTGGTTTCCACCTTTGATATCCATGGTGATAAGTTTATTATTTGGTATGTTTGGTTGGTTTTGAGGCCTTGAATAGATGTATATTGTTGGTTATCACTTGTGGTTGGATTGGAGGTTTGTTGATTTGTGAATCCAAGTTGTACTTGGATGGGAAAAGTAAGAAAATATGGGAAATGCTGCTCAAATTTTAGCTCAAAGGATAAGCGAGTGAACTTGAAACATGAGCGACGATTTGAGATCGAAGTGAACTTGGTTTGTCTTTAGTGTTCAATTTTCATGCGGATAGAACTTCTATTGGAAGATACAAAGAACCAAACATTATTTGTTGTCTGGTTTACAGATACCTTATCCTCCTCGAGAAGGATCTTTCCTTGACGGGTTAATTCCATGACTTTGTCATTAAAGACATAGCATTTAGTGAGAGAGTGACCAATCAAATGATAATAACAACAATAATTTGGATCATTGATTCAACAGTTTCCTCAAGGTGCTTCATGTCAGGAAGTTCAATGAATTTCTCCTTGAAAAGGTTATCAAACATGTGAGGACTTGGAAATTCACCTATATTTTCCTTATAATTCTCTTATTTTTAATAAGTTAATTTATAACTTCCTTTTACTACTAATTTACTCTCTCAATAGGTGTAATATATACTAGAATCGAAAGTTTACTTTTACGTTTATAGTTAGCGTAAATAAGGGTTTTTGTTCACTTTGGCCGTGTGATCACTTGATGAGGTGTGTGTACTAAATTTGGTGGTTAAGAGTGAGTTTTAGATAAGGGGAAGTGTGTGATTAGAAGTGCTATTAATAAACTAGTGAATCATAAGTTAAAACGCAAGTACGAGAGAGAGAGTTAAGGAAAATAGGCTTGAACCGACGTGCACCGTTTGTTACCGATTGAGTACACCACTTGACCAATACTTTCTTACCCTAATCTTCTTGTTTTTATTTCATTTAATTTCCCCTAAATTACCCTTAAGTCAGCCACCATTTTTGACCAAAGGAAAGGAAAGAAAAGAAAAAAAAAGAAGGGAAATCTTGGCTTGACAAGTGTCAAGGATCCAAGCAACCTTTGACCTAAAACATTTCCTTCCTTCTTATCTTCCATTTGGCTCACTTTCTTCCTTATTTCTTCATGGTTTGGCCGTGACTTTGGAGAGAAAAAAGAGAGGAGAGAAACTTCCATTTCCACCTTAATCTTGCTTGTTTGAGTTGAAACTAAAAATCTAAACTGATTAAACCTGCATCTCGATGCTTAGGAAGCTAAGAGTGGTGAAAGTTTTGGAAGAAATAGCTTGGTTTCTCACTTTCAAGAAGGTTTGGTAAGGTATAAGTTCCTCCACTTCTTGTTTCTACCTTAATCTTGCTATATGTGCTATAGAAGTTTTGAATCTTGGTATATGATGGATGATTTTCTAGTTTTTGGTGGTGTAGTGAAATTTTCAGCTAGGGTTTATATTTTTCAATTTTGATTATTGATGTTTAACTAGCAAATGTTGTTATTGAGTTTGGAAATGGAATTTGTGAAGTAATTAGTGGCATGTTTATTACGTTTTATAGTTGAAAGTTGCATTTCCAGTATTTGGTGGTGAATTTCAGTTCTGCCCTGTTTTTGGAATCAACTTGGGCTACAAATTTCTCCATGTTTTAGACTGAATCAGCTTTTGGACAAAGCATGAAAAGTTATAGGGATTTGAGTTACCTTCTACCTGCAAAATTTCAGATCAATTGGATCATTTTAGCTTATGATTTGGTCAGAGCACTCCTGACTGCGCAAAAACTCTAATTTTCCTAACCTGTTTTTCGTGTGCTTCTGACCGTCCATTTTTGACCTTGAAAATGCAAGAACTGAGTGTTAATATCTTCATAGAAAATGTAGGTCTATGTCTTAGTTTCGAAACGCCATAATATTTACCTCGATCCGATATACCTAGCTGTAGTTATGACCAAAACATCGAAAGATGACAAATCTACCACTTATAATTTCTTCTTTAAACTGGTTTTCAGCTTTGATAACCATGGTGATAAGTTTATTATTTGGCATGTTTGGTTGGTTTTGAGGCCTTGAATAGATGTATGTTGTTGGTTATCACTTGTGGTTGGATTGGAGGTTTGTTGGTTTGTGAATTCAAGTTGTACTTGGATGGAAAAAGTAAGAAAATAGGGGAAATGCTGCTCAAATTTTAGCTCGAAGGATAAGCGAGTGAACTTGAAACATGAGCGACGATTTGAGATCGAAGTGAACTTGGATTGTCTTTGGTGTTCAATTTTCCGTTAGTAGAGGTATATAAGCTGAAATTTGGCCAAAACTCGTACCCTTTAAAAGGCGAAAGTAGCGACCACTCGAAATATGTTTTTCTCGTCTTTTAGACCACTTTGAGAACTCAAAGTTTTAATCGCTTCCTTACCAAAACTAAAAGAGCGAGTATGAGTTTTCTAGGGTATGATAAGCAAAATGAATACTACTTAAACGAGTTTCATTTACTTGATTTTCTTTGAGCGAAACTCCTATGTTTTGAACCCTAGTTGATTTCAAATTCTTAAATGATATTTTATCGCAGATATGGACTCCAACCAAGGGGTTGCACCTGAGCGTGAACTTGAAAAGCACCAAGTCTTTGGTGAGTGCTTCCAAATACATGATTGAACTTGATATTTGATTTAAATTCTTTACCAACGTGATCGAATAATATTTGTTTAGTTTGATCGGGCAAGGGTGTACTTTATCGCACTTGCCCTAATATGATATATACTTGTTTATTTGTTGCAATTGACTTGATATATTTGTGTATAACGTGAGCACTCTATGGAATTTCAGAAACCCTGTGGCTAGTTACTCGAGTCGAGCCGGCAAGGGTTTGGTCGATTAGGTAACGAACCCTGGGTCTCTTGTTTTGTCGAGTGGAGTGTTTTCTCCTCGACTAATCGGTATGCTCGAGTATTACTACACATGTTTATCTTGGCATTCGGACTCGGTAAGGGGGTTGAATGGTGGACGGAGATTGGCGTTAAGTGGGGCACTACTGGACTAATTACTTTACTTGAAAGTTGACGGAGTGTTAACTACTCCTTGATCAAGCTATGGTGGAGCTATTTTGCAATAGCGGCTGTATCCTTTTACTTGACATGTTAAATATCTAGTGACTGGTTTCACGAAGTGTTATTGCTCATTTTCTTGACTTCATATGCTCGCTATTTTGATACTTATGTTTTTAAATCATGGTCAAATTGCTATTTGGGTCTGCATGATGTTTTGGAACCTCACTGGGTTTTAAACTCACTCTATTAGATTTGTTTTCCTTACAGGGGATACAAGCGAGGGCGTGAGACTGGTACAGGTTAGCATAGTCTAGTTTTTGAATTTTTGCAATTGTACTCGTGCTACTGCTCGGTTAGGGTTGAATGTATCTGAAATTCATATCTTTTGTTATATTTGGGATTGTATGAATGTTAGGAATAGAAATGAATGTGCATGTACGTTCTAAATTTGGGAACTGTTATTCCATTTACGCTTGAGGTTGTGCACTATTTTATTTGAAATAAGTGAGCGAGTCCTGGCGAGAGTTGGGCAGGCGATCCACTAAATCCTGGGGAACGCCCTAAGGAGAGATGGGGTCGTCACAAAACATTCCTTGTAAATAAGATTCAAGGAAAGGGAATTTCTTTTCATGCATCTTTTTTAAAGTGGGCCTTCTTGTTGACTTATTATGAGAGAAGTCCAACTTCTTAGTGACTTTCGACTAACCTTGGTAGCAATTTTCATGAGAGCCGTATTTATTGCAATGGATTCCTTATTACTGAATTTTGAAGAAAGCTTGCCCCCTTTTTTATTTTCTTATCTTTCATTGTTTTAACGAGGAGGTTGAACGTGTGGAGTTTGAATAGGAAGTCTATCAATTGCATTGACTGTGATACTCAATTTCATATCGTGAGCACGAGTAACTAATTCTTCAAACGAATTTGGACAGATACGTTGCAAAATATAACTTAAAACTCCAATGTATCCCTCGGATGCACATTTCTATGGCAGAAGTTTCAGATAGTCTGTCTTTGCAGTTAAGACTCAAACTTCTCCACCTATCAATGTAGTTGACCACAGGTTCATTTATCCATTGGCGAGTGTTAATTAACTCTAGCATACTAACGATTCTTCTGGTGCTATAGAAACAATTCAGGAACTCTTGTTTAAGCTATTCCCAACTGTTAATGAACCCTGATGCAAGATCAGTGTACCAATCAAACACATTGCTCTTCAAAAATCTGACAAACTGTTTGACTAGTAAGTTACCACAGGTTCCAACATTATTACAAGTCTTGATAAAATGGGCCACATGTTGTTTTGAATTGCATTTTTCATCGAACTGTTGAAATTTAGGCGGTTGATATCCAGCAGGCATCATTAGATTGTTAATCCTAGCAGTGTAAGGTTTGGAGTAAGTAAAGTTTGACTTTGAGGCACTCTCTTTTTTGTCTTTGATCATGTCTTCAACAAATTCCTTCAATTGTTCTATAGGGATAGTTCCCTCAGCAGTCAAGTACACTTCTTTTACCTTGTCTTTGCCTTTAAATGACGAAGTTTCACGCTTTTAGTGCTCTTTGGAGTTCATATGGCTTCCTTTAGGGGCGCGATTCTTTTGATTAAGCAGTTGGGCAATAAGAGCATCTTGGTCCTTGATGTGTTTTATCATGGTCTCCATCATCTTGGACATGTTCAAGACTTGAAGTGTTTATCATCATAGCAGGCATTGCAGTAGAAGAAGTAGCAGAATCTTCAATGGAAAACCTTGATCAAAGAGTTTCATGGAAAAATGTTGATCCAGTACTTGATGATTCATCATTATGCTTAGAAAATTTGGATCCATATCCAAATTCGAGCATGGCAAGAGTCTTCTCAATCGAAACAGAAACATTTTTGAGCCCCATTATGGGAGAAGAAAGCATTAGTGATGTTGAGCTAAAGATGGGAGTTGATGCAGATGGAACTTCCATGCTACTTTGGGTGGAAGTTCTTGTCATACTTCTTATCACAGGACCAACGGCACCAGCATTTGTGACAACATGTGCAGCTTTTTGAACAGGTTTGGCATCATTAGTTTTAGAACGAGAAGTCATGAACTTGTTGTTCTTTGGTGCCATCGTGATATATGTAGTTCAATATTCAAAGAGAAGAGGTGGAAGGCAGAAATAATCCCACTGGACGTGCCAAAAATTTGTACGCGATAAAATTTTAAATTTGCAGAAGACAAAAAACATACATGACAAATGTGCTATATATAAATTTAAGAAAAATATGAGTACAATCTTTGGAATTTTCTCAAATTTGTAGAGAGACTCCTTCGATTCTTCTGTTCAAACACTAATCCAAGGGTTTTGCAGCTTGTTCTTGAATCGATCGTCAATTCCTTCAAATTTTAATATAGAAGATTTAAAAAACTTGATGAACTCGAACACTTGAAGATTCAAGTCTTGATGTGAGG
The DNA here is from genome assembly GCF_003713205.1 of Coffea eugenioides. NCBI lineage: Eukaryota > Viridiplantae > Streptophyta > Magnoliopsida > Gentianales > Rubiaceae > Coffea > Coffea eugenioides. The sequence goes on from NC_040037.1 coordinate 32,566,937, forward strand.
AAGACTTGAAGAACTTGAAAATGCAGAGCCTTTGTAGCTTGGTGTTTCAGAAAACTTGAGCATATGAGATGTGTCTTGATGTGTCTCAATTTTGGCGGAGTGACCCTCCATTTATAGTCGTGGTATGAGGTAAAGATTGAAGACATGTATACCACTTTACTTGTCTTTCAAAACATGCAGTAATATCAGAATTGTGTCAATTTAAATATTATCTCTTCATTTTATATTTATTAATAAAGAGCTAATATTAATGAATAGTTTGTTGATTGGCCAAACTTGTAGGGACATATGATGTGGCATCATTTGATTGGACAAACTATTACAGTATATAAGACATATACATGGATTAAATAACTCTAAATATCATTTTTTCGATAAAAAATAATTATTTAGATATTTATCCATAATTTTGCCAAATCATAGAGACATGTGAAATGATATAATTTGATTGGCAAAGATATCCCGACAATTTTAACTAACCGCAACACCTCATTTTGACATGTGGAGAGACATGATTGGCTGTCGAATAGCCAAGTTTTCAAGCGTGCATAACATATGTCAATATCTAATTGGATAAAAATAAACCATAGAAATAATTTATAGACCAATGGTAATTTTTAGAATTAATTAAAATTCCATTGTCAACAACCTTATTAGCTTTCCAATTTCAAATCAATTTTCATTCCAATTGCTTTCTTTATCAATTACTTTAACAAGAGTTTTAAGTCCTTGAGACAACTCAAGCTAGATGAACAGCAATTAGCTATTATTAAGATTTATCGTTGCATTGTCATTTACAATTGTCAGTTCAATTTCATCTTTTCTTAGCAGAAGTTAAGTGACATGTTTAGCAACATTTAGTCCATCAAGTTAGCTATCTACTACATCAGTTTGAGTTTATCGACTATCAAAAATCAACAGAAACAAAAACTATAATATATAACAGATTAATAAATTTGTATTGCTTATACAATAAATTTGTGTATTTTATAGATATTTTTATAATGTTTCTTGGATGGTAAATTATTTTGTGGCAATTCCCTATTCAACGCACAATTGCAAAACTATTACTATTCAATAGAATAAATCAATCTATATAGAGCCTTTATTTAATAGCTAAATATTGTAAAGAAAGAAGATTGTAGTTTTAGTCCCCGATCTATCACCTATGTGCGAAACTAGTACCTATTCTATTTTGCAAAGCAAATGTAGTCTCCAATCTATCCAATTTTGCACAAAAGTAGGTAATTGACAAATTTCTTCCAATTTTTACTGCAATGATCGCACGAGAAGTCACGTGCCAACATTTAAAAACATTTTTTTAATTCAAAAGCTCTTTAAAAACACATTTTCCTAGTGTTCTGAGTTTTTTGTTCTTTCTAAAAGAAATGGCAACCGAAAATTCTGATTTCTTAGTTCACACTTCTCTCTAATTAGGCTCTGTAAGGTCCAAGTGCAACCTAAGAAGGGGGTGAATTAAGTTAATAAAAACTAAAGCAAGTAAAAGCCAAATTTTTACCAATTATTCAACCAAAATAGCTTTAAGTAAACAAATACTCAAGCAGACACAATGACAATAGATAAGCAAATTAAACCACACAAACAAGCAATTAAAAGAGAACAATAAGATAAAAGGATTACAAACCAAAAACTCTCAAGTTTCTTCCAGACTTGGAGTTGAATCCATTAGTAGCTTCTTCAATTGTTGGTGAAACTAACCAACTTGTACAAGTGAAGGCTCACTCTTTGCTCACCCTAAAACTCTTTAGTTAAGCCAAAAAGTTTTACAACTCACCCAAGTTAACCCTCAACTAGTTACGATTGAAAGTTCACTCAACTAATTAAGAACTACTTACAAGTGAGGGTTATCTTCACAAAGGTTTTACTTCTTCTCTTTGAGAAACCTCACAAACCCAATTTTTTTCGCACCTATACAATAATCAAAGTATATTTCTACTCAAATATCACTCTTGAAAACTTATATTTTATGTAAGCAAACTCTCCATCCTTCTTATACTTGAGGGCATTTATAGGTGGTGAAATTTTGCCCCAAAGGTATCTCCAATGGTTAAAAACTAACCGTTAGAGCTATTGGACATCCAATCTTATGTGTCAGACATCCAATATCCTATCAAACATCCGGTCCAATTGTTCTGTATCCAATAGCCTTGCATCTGATAGAAACAGATGGTTCAAGTTCCAATCCTATTTTGTGTCAGACGGCCGATAGGAGGGATGAATGTCCGATCAAAATGTTCAATGTGTACTAGCTGATTGTCAGACGTCCGATATCTCGTTGAGTGTCTGATCCTTGTATCCGATAGGCCACATTGCTTTTTGATTCTTCTTGATTTGTTTTCCTCCTATTTTCATTTTGCGTATCCCTAATCATTTTTCATATAAAAATATTAGTTCAAATAATTAGTTTTGTTACGTTATCATCAAAACTAAGGATTAATCAATCTAAGTTTTTAATCTCCCCATTTTTTATGATTTTAAACAAAATGATTATTTTCTTGATAAAATAAACTCCCCCATAGTACAAGCCAACATTCAAAGAAATATTATTCAATTTTTTGTCCCTTTTGACATCATCAAAAAATAAATAAGTATAAAGAAATATTGCACATAAAGAAAGAATTGCAAGAAACTCTCCCTAAGATCTAGACCATCATTCTCATAAAATATCTCATTTTTAAAATAATAATGTAATTTAACTACAAGGAGATTAATCACATTTAAAGAGTTTTTTTCCGTTCACAAGCATATTAACAAGTACACAAGTGAATCATGTAAGGGATTATTTTTAAAGCAAATTTTGCTCATTCTTACAATTTCTCCTCCTAATTTTTTTTTTTTAAAAAAGCATTAACAAAAAACAAGGATCATACAATGGCATAATCAAAATAATATTTGATCAACAATTAATTACATGTGATGCAACTACCTCATTTATTGTGAGGTTAAGAGCATTCCATTTAAATACAAAGTTGGCAAATAACATCACAATCCTTTCACTTGTACAAAATAATATGCTAAATTTAAATAAATTAGGGTAGAATGCTCTCACATTTAAATAAGGAGATACATTATACCTAGTGATTAAATTATGTCAAATTTAGATAACTAGCATAATCTATATATAAAGCTCATAGTAAGTAGACATAAAAGATTTTCTCCCCCTTTCTTTTGCAAGTCATGAACATATTTGAAAAAAAAATTTGGGGGATGCTCTACTCAAAGAAACTAGTACAAAGTAAAAGGATGTTCTGTTCAAAGAAAAGTGCAAATTAGCATATATGATATAGTTTAAGTTATAGACATCACCAATTTGCAACATTCAAAATTTGAGGTAAATACTATAATTCAATCTTTGGGAACATACCTCATCATAAATATAATTTGTATTTATTTGGAAAGTTTGTTACCTCTATAGTCTTGCATATTCACCTTTAATTCTTTCACCACTTTTTCAAACTTTCAAGTTCCTTGATCTTTTGAATCCAAGGGACATTTTGTATCATCTTTCAAGTTCCACTTGGATTAATTTTTTCTTGGATACCTGCACAAGAGAGTTCACTTTTGGTATCAATTTTTCTTGGATCCATGGGAGTTAGTTGTATCTTTCAACACTCAAATAGCTTTCATTTCCAAATTCGCATTTCTTTTCATAAAACACTTTTTTTTCATATGACTATGTTGGCAACAATAATCACATAAAATATGAGTATTTCTCACATGAGATGATCTAATAAAGCATGATCCATCTTTTCTATGTGTCGTAAATTTTTTGTTAATTAAAGTGTTCCTAATTTTTTTTTTCAAAACACCTTGTTTCTCTTTTTTAAGAAAATCACTAAAACCATTCATTCTTTTTCTCGACAAGACTTATTCTTCTTTAATCTTTTCATAAACTTTATTTTCTCTCCAATTTTCTTTTCAAATCATCTTTTTTGCATACAAAATCAACTTCATTTTTCTTGAAATCATCATTTTTTTCTTAATCTCTTATTTTCTTGAAAGAGTTTGGAATTTTCACTTTGATTTTCAATTCCTTATTCTTAGCATAGGATTGTTTCAAACTATCATACAATTTAATCATGGATCCCTCAACATTATCATCATTATCACTATCATCACTTTCATCATTAGAGGAAAAGTTAGAAAATACCTCATAATCCCCAATAACCATAAATGCCATTTGAACCCTTTCATATTCTTCTTAACTTCACCATCCAAATTGCAATCTTTCAATGTAATTTAGAAATTATTGAAATTTTGTTTTCTTTCTCCTCTTGCTTTGGTGAAATTTAAGAATTTGTTGTTATTTGATCCATCTCTTCTAAGTTCTCTCTTATTGTTAAAGAGGTTCTTGATGGTTTTAGTCATAAGAACTACATCACTTTCATCAAGTTTTATATCTTCATCATCATGTGAGAGTAGATCCTCTTCTTCTTGAGAAGCCTTAAGTGCAATACCTTTCTTCTTCATCTTGCACTTTTGATTTTATCTTCAACTCATAAGAGGCGAGTGAGTTAACAAGAGAATCAATAGATATATAATTCAAAAGTTTTGCTTCCTCTATGGCCGTAGCCTTGGTGTCCCATTCCTTAGGTAAAGCATTCAAAAATTTTCTATTTTTCTTACCCAAAAAATATTCTTTACCAAGCAATTTAAGATCTTTAATAATGTCACTACATCTACAATAAATCTTATCAACATTCTTGTGAGGTTTCATTCTGTAAGATTCATATTTAGCAACAAATTAAGATTTCTTTTATTCTTTAATATCTTGGCTACCTTTATGTATTTCACATAATTTATCCCAAATTTTCTTAACTGATTTACAACCTTTAATCCTACTAGATTCATAAGCATCGAAAGCATTATATAACATATTCATGGTCTTAGCATTCAAAGAAATATATATTTTACACTTTTCATCTAATTCTTGCCTAATTTTTAATCTATTCAAATTTATTACAGCATCATATATTGTAACTTCATAAGGACCATTAATAACAATATACCAAAATTCAATGGTAAGAGATTGTAAGAAAACTTTCATGCTTTGTTTCCAACTACTACAATGTGAGTCACTAAACATAGGTGATCTAATAATGGATTGACCCTCTAAAAATAAAGCATTATTGGTTGCCATCTTTAATCCTAAATCGATTGAACTTAATTTCTATGAGACCAAATTCTGATACCAATTGTAAGGGCGAAGTACAACCAAAGAAGTGGGTGAATTAGGTTAATAAAAATTAAATCAAGTAAAAGTCAAATTTTCACCCAATTATTCAACTAAAATAACTTAAATAAACAAGTACTCACGCAAACACAATGACAAGATATATAAATAAATTACATCACACAAACAAGCAAGTAAAATAAAGTAAAAGGATTGCAAACCAAAGAACTCCCATGTTTTTTCCAAACTTGAAGTTGAATCCACTAGTAGTTTCTTCAATTGTTGGTGAAACTAACCAATTTGTAGAAATGAAGGCTCACTCTTTGCTCACTCTAAAATTTTTTAGTTGAGTCAAAGAGTTTTACAACTCACCCAAGTTAACCCTTAACTAGTTACAATTGAAAGTTCACCTTCACAAAGGTTTTACTTCTCCTTTTTGAAAAACCTCACAAATCCAACATTTTTCACACCTATACAATAATTAAAGTATATTTTTAACCAAATATCACTCTCAAAAGTTTGTATTTTATGTAGGCAAAAGTCTCCATCATTCTCGTACTTAGGGGCATTTTATAAGTGGTGAAATTTTGCCCCAAAAGCATCTCCATGGTTAAAAAACAAGCCATTAGAGCTATCGGACGTCCGATCATATGTGTTAGACATCCGATAGCTTATCCGACATTCGGCCCAATTGCTCTGCATCTGATAGCCTTGCATCTGATAGAAATAAAAGGTTCAAGTTCCAACCCTTTTTATGTCAAATGGTGAATAGGAGGGATGAGTCTCCAATTTGTACTCATTGATTGTCAGATGTCCGATACTGCGTTTAGCATTCGATCCTCTCATTTGACATGCAATATTGCTTTTTAATCCTTCTTGATTTGGTTTCTTCCTTTTTCTATTTTGCAAGATACCTGTCTAATCATTTCTCATATAAACATATTAGCCCAAATCATTATTTTGTTACGTTATCATAAAAAACAAAGATTAATCAACCTAAGTCTTCGGGCTCTTTAAGATAAAAACTTATATCCATCTACAAGAGAATATCTCATAAAACTCTTTTGAACTGGAGACCTACAAGGCATAGGTAGTTGAAAATTTATTTCGATCAATTCTTGTTTTTGATGGTTAGCCAGTCAAAATGATTGGCCAATCCTTGATTTTGATAATTAATAATTTAAAATGATGATTTGGACTAATGTTTTTAATGAGAATTTTGCTAGAATAGATGCTCAAACATTTGGAAAAAGAAAGGATAAAAAATAAGAAGGAATGAAGATTGTTGCTCAGCATCAGATGTAGCTTCAGATGCATAATTGCTTGATCGAACATCTGAAATACCACAATGGAGATATCGCCTATTATCGAATACAACATCAAACACATAACGAAGGGTCAACTATCCGAATATTGAAGTGAATAACATCGAATGAAGTGTGGGACGCTAACTCACTCTATCTACCATTCAAAAATTAAATGCAAAACTGGGAAAGCTATTAATCTCTTTCGGATGCATCTATCGGACAATAAATATTTGGATCGGCCATCCGATCGGGCATTGGACCCATGGTTCAGATGCAGAACATTTAGTTCGAATGTCTAAAAACTCTAACCGCTAATTCTTGATAGCTAGTTATTTTTACTATTGGAGAGCTTATTGGACCAAATATAAAATATAGAAAGACTTTTATCTACATTGATCGCAAGTTTTGTAAGAGGATTTTTTAAGGAAAAGTACTCTTTGTGCGTGTACTTGTATTCTTTATGAGGTTGAAATGTGTAAGAGTTCTTCATTGGTTGAGTAGGCATTCAGCTGTAACTTAGAAAGGGTTACCTAGGGAAAGCTATGAAATTCTTTGGCTCAACTAGAGTAGGGAAAATTAGTGTAAGTAAAGGGTGAGCCCTTCTTTGTACAAGTTGGTTTGCTTCACCAACATTGCAAGAAACTCTTGGTGGATTGAATTCCTAGTTTGGGAGTGGACGTAGGCACCAAGGAGTGTGATCGAATCACTATAAATTAGTTTGTCTATCTTTTAATTTATTTGCTTTTCCTTTTATTTAGCTATCTTGTGCGGTTTATTTACTCCATCTTTACTTTTTTTTCTTAGCTTAAGTGTATGTTCAATTAGGTTGGTTAGGATAGTAAAATTGGGTGAAATTTTGCTATTACTTGTTTGATTCGTATTCAACCTAATTCACCACCTATTAGATTGCTCTTGGGCCTTACATCTGGTATCAAACTTTCGTCTCTTAAAGATTAAACTGAACTAATTTAGTAGTACATATGGCAACCAATAATACTTTATTTTAGAGGGATGATATATCACTAGACCTCCCATGTTTAATGAAATAAATTTTGTTAGTTGGAGAGAATGTATGAAAATAATTCTACAATCTAAAGATATTGGGTTGTGGTATATAGTTAATAGGGGTCCTTATGAAGATAGCATTTTAGATACGGACTTAGTAGATTTAGATCAAAAACTAGAAATGAATTGAATGTTTAAAACAAAGTTAATTTCACCTTTAATGCCAAAACTATGAATGTTTTGTATAATTATTTAGATGCCAGTGAATCTACAAGGGTAAAAGGGCTTAAGTCAGGTAAAGAGATTTGGGTAAGTTGAGAAAAATTCATGAGGGTAGTAATGATGTGAAAGAACTAATGAAGTCGTTGCTTGTATGTAAACGTGAATCTTAAAAAATGGAACGTGTGACGAACCCACTTTCCACTAGGGCGTACCCCAGGGTTCGGCGGGCCGCCTGCCCAGCTCTCGCCGGGACTCAGTCGTTCACTACATTCCTCAAACAGATTACAAGATAAATCTCAAATATTACATCACATTCTCCAATAATTACATGTCATAAATGAAGCGGAAACGATTTCCAACTATACATAAAATGATTCCACACCCAAACGGTACAAAATATAACAATTCCAACTAAGCCATCCAATCACGTGAATAAGCACAACAAGTCCTTCCTTCGCCACGAGCCCTGCGGAGGGGAATAAAATATTTTTGGGGTGAGCTAGAAGCTCAGCGAGTAACCAGAAAAATCAGTAATCAAATATATTTCACAATGTTGCATTTCGATCATTTCGATGATGTCATGATTCAGAGATCAAATGTACGTTTAGTGCTTTCGTGAGCCGGTGAAATCACAGCACTTGAACACCCAACGCTCAAATGGATCATTTAACATTAACATTAACATTAGGAGGGAGCCCCTTTTTGAGCTCAGGAGCCATTTGCTCCGTCATGTCACGAACTCACGAAAATGGTGGAGACGTTGGTGTCCAGCACAAGACTTTCCCAGAACTCATTGAAGCCAAATCATGTCATGAATTCACATGCAAGCACGCATGAGATGCAATCGAGTACATAATGCAAGAAACATTTCACAAGTACTTTGGAAATAGTTTAGGGTCACTCACCTCCATGGCTCAGAAATCATCCATCAAATATCATTGCCTTGCTCAAATCCAAGTCTTAAATCACAAACTCAATGCAAACAAATCCCTTCAAAGTTCGGACAGCACTTCCCCTGAATTTGCTAACTTTTCCAGCCATCATGGCTTCATTATTTCCTCATTCCAACCCAAAGGTACACACACAACAACAAGTTCATCCAATAGCCATTCAGCAAGCTCCAAGTAGCTAGTACAAGTCAAGTTAGGGAAAAGTCCGGAAATGAAAGTTAAGCTCAAAACCAGAAAAACAGGTTTTGACGTCATTTTGCGGTAATGGCACCAAAGGCACTAAAATTATCGGATGAAGGTACAAGACCCACCATTTCGAAGCTAAGAGACAGGGCTACAATATTACAGAAGGTCACTCAACCCAGTTTCACGTGTAACCAGGTCAAAAATGCAAGATACCATACCAGAATCACAGAACGCATTCTAGCGGAAACATCATAAAGCAGGCTATCCAAGTCCAAATCCAGAAATTCCAAAACCAGCTGAAAGATAAGAAACAGGGATAAATTTCATCAGAAGGCCTCAACAACCAATTCGGAAGCAATTCCAGCCAAAACAACCAATTACAGGCGCAATTCTTACATTCGGGTAAAACCAGAACAGCAATAGTAATTTCGACTTTTCTCACTCTACACTACTCCGATTGACCTGAAATTTTGTAGGCACCTCTTGTCGCGCCCCACTTTTTGATCGTGTGAATGTGTGATGTGTGTGCGAAGTGTGGTGTGAACGTGTGCAACATGAAAAGTAAAAGGCCATGGGACTTTGGAAAGCGACGATTTGGCCAAATGAAATTTTAAAAAGGGTTTTTTAAATATGAAAACGGAGTCGCCACTTGGTATAGATTTGGGGTGTACCAAGTCACCCAAAAAGTGTTTTTTAAAGACAAAGTAGTAAAACCCTTTTTAAAACGACTCCTAGTCCACGTAAGCCAAAGAAAAAGGTTCGGGGGTCACGTTTGACAAAGGGGAAGGCAAGGATAGAATCCAAGGCACCCCTTTGACCTAGCCAAGGCTAGTTGCGCGACTTAACCTTACCTTTCCTAATTTTCTACCCAAGGTATGTATCGCGTGTTGGATATGTCTATATGAATGCAAAACCCTAGACCTAGGGGTATGGGGGGAAATTTCTCTTCAAAGGTTGAGTGGTGCCAATCACATTAGTTGTGAAGCCCAATAATGATCCTTTTGGAGAGGTCACACCTAAACCTAAATGACGTAAAAAATGAGTGGAATGCATGCCATGTGAAAGTGTGAGTTTGTGTGAAGTGGGAAGATTGATAAAATACGATACAAGTGGAGGTGTGCAAATGTCTTTGAATGCAAATATATATACTCCAAGTGCAAGTGGGCAAAAAATGCATGTATGCAATTTAAAGAAAAGTGCGAAAGTGTCGGTGTGCAAATGAAGATGAAAGTACTCGTGTGCGAGTGAAGATAAGAGTGTTCGTGTGCAAGTGAAGATAAAAAAGTGTTCGTGTGCAAGTGAAAGTGATAAAAGGGTGCATGTGTGCAAATGAGACAAAAGTGAAAGTGTAATGATAGAGTGGATTGAGAATGCATGAGCTTAGGGAATTTATGCATATTGGGTACGGGGAGACCTAAATCGTGACTCAATTTGCCCTTTGATAGAGAGGATACAAGCGTGCTAAGGCTTAGAAAAAGCCACACTCGTCTATATCCCATATTTAAGGGGACTCTCCAGGCAAATGTACCCTATAACTAGTATGAGATGCAAAAATCCTAAAATGAGGGGAAAATGGGCTCGAGGAGCATGCCAGATGATAAAACTAAGGAAAAATGCATGATATGTAGTGAACAAGCAAATGATATGCTAATGAGGGGAAATCCCTAAGGGTCTAGCGTTGGACTAGCCCATTCTATGAATTCCGACTAGCGTTGGACTAGCGGAAACGTACATTCATCCATTCCACTCATTCATGGCTATGAAAGCAAGTAGACATGCCAAAACACTCGTAAACACATAGCACATAGCACTTAGCATGCTCGACTAGATGCAAGAGCCTAAGAAAGCAATTAAACATGTAGCAACAAAAGCAAGCAACCAAGGGGAAGGGGAAATGGACCAGATGCTCTCCGAGCGCTATCTATTACAAGCCAAGAGGTGTACACATACCCCATAAAACTTAAATAAAAGCAACCAAGGGGAAGGGGAAATGGACCAGATGCTCTCCGAGCCCTATCTATTACAAGCCAAGAGGTGTACACATACCCCATAAAAACTTAAATAAAAGCAAAAGTAAGTAAACGCATGCAAGGAGGTAAGGAAAGCGAAGTAGACAGGCATATTCACATAACACGTAGGAGCACATAGGGTCAAATGAAGTGCAAGTGAAAGGGTAGAGTGTACCTCCCTTGAAATTGGGCCCCAATGAAGTAAAATCACTTATTTATCCTCCAAAATAAAAGAAATGGTCAAGGTACCAATTTATTTGGGAAAATTAAAGAAAACATGCAAACACGGGCTCACATGGTCATAAAGCTCTTAAATTCATGCATGAAGTGCAATTTAAACAAAGCATGGTAGTTAATTGAAGCAAACCGGTAATGAAGTTGCAAAAATTAAAATTACCCAGGACCAAATTGATGAAATTATTTAATTGATTGGGTCCTAGTGGAATAAGGAGAGACTTGGGGGGTTAAAGTCCAATTTTAGAATTTATTTCATGCATGCATACGTAAAGAACTTAAAATTCTGCAACTAAAAGGAATGACTTCTGCTGACTTTTTGTTCCAAGCTTGCGGCAATGTCCAGATGCAATTCTATCCGTTTACCATGCAAACAAGATTATCAACTAAACCCACAACTTCATGGTGGGATTGAAACAAACAAAATTGGAGCTGACCAGCAAAAGAAAAACTAACAGCAAAAGAAAGAAAAAGAAAAAAATGCAGCAAAACCTTCGACAATCAAGAACAGGCGCACACTACTGCCTTTTCCTTTCAAGTAAAGATTCCAGATTTAATCCAGAACTATTCATCTAGACTTCAACTTAAATTGAGCAACGAAACTACATGATGATCACAATCCAATGGCCAGAAATTTGGAAAGATCTTATGCAAAAATACTGGAAAAATATGCAAAAATCTGAAGAACAAAACTGCTGCAACTTTCTTTGTTCATTCAAGACAAATTTCATGCAAACAGGTTCACTGAATACCAGGATTTTAACTCTCAGCTATCAACTAAAACAATAGCTAGACTTTGTTGCAGGTCCAAAGCAAAGAATCTAAGCAAACCGTCAGGGATTAAAAGGAACTAATCAACAAAAGAATGGAAAAAGTGCAGCAGAAATTTTTCTTTGCAACTTGCTGTGCTTCATTACCGAAACATTACCAGCCTGATGTGAGACGGATCTAGACGAACACCAAGTTGGGGTGATTGGCGGAACTTTGACCCTTCTATAATCACGAGCCACGAACTAAGGAGATTCCTTAACCCACGACTAGCAAATTTAGTGAACCAAAAGTATGGATAGAAGAACGCCACAATCAAGGAGACTACTTGATTGATAAGTTCGATGAACAACTTGAGATTAATTCTCAAGTATTCAAAGGAAATTCTCTTGAGGCAAGAGAGAGTGAAATAACTCACATATATCTTATAAAATCTGAATTATCCTTTAATGAATGAAAACCTAGGCTATATATAGCCTTACAAGACAAAACCCTAACTCGGCTAGGCTAGGCCTTTGGCCCGATTCCACTACTCAAATCCACTATCTAATGGTCAGCTTATAATTGATCCAATGAAGGCTTTAAGCTGGCCCAACATAACCCAATAAAAGCTAATTAACCAACTTAAGTTATAGTGAGCCTAGACTCTATAAATCGGATTCAACTCAACATGAGGTCTTGGACCGAATTTATTCCTAGCAAATAAAATAGGAATCTAGAAAATAAACTACTAACTATTACTAAAAGATTCAATTTCTTGCAGCCCAAAACATGGCCCATAAGCGGCCCATATTTCGTATCATTCCCCTCCTCTTGAAAAAGATTTGTCCTCAAATCGTGTTTGGAAATGAATAGTACTACAAGAATTGGCAGTATGAAACTTCAAATCTCCACATATTGGCTCTCTTAGAATGAATGATACTTGCATACGTCATGATTATTGTAATTCGGTGCACATGTCTCTTGGTCAGCTTGAAAATGCTCACAATCTGCCATGGAAAACTCAAGGCTTGACTCCAACCACTCCAAACCTCTCTAATCAGTCCTGTGTCATGAATGGTCGACGTTGGACCTACACAATAAATCACACGATTAGCATGATACGAAATATGGGCCGCTTATGGGCCATGTTTTGGGCTGCAAGAGGTTGAATCTTTTAGTAATAGTTAGTAGTTTATTTTCTAGATTTCTATTTTATTTGCTAGGAATAAATTCGGTCCAAGACCTCATGTTGAGTTGGATCCGATTTATAGAGTCTAGGCTCACTATAACTTAAGTTGGTTAATTAGCTTTTATTGGGTTATGTTGGGCCAGCTTAAAGCTTTCATTGGATCGATTATAAGCTGACCATTAGATAGTGGATTTGAGTAGTGGAATCGGGCCAAAAGCCTAGCCTAGCCGAGTTAGGGTTTTCAAGTCACTTTAGGTTTTCAAGTTGTAAGGCTATATATAGCCTAGGTTTTCATTCATTAAAGGAGTTCAGATTTGATAAAATATATGTGAGTTATTTCACTCTCTCTTGCCTCAAGAGAATTTCCTTTGAATACTTGAGAATTAATCTCAAGTTGTTCATCGAACTTATCAATCAAGTAGTCTCCTTGATTGTGGCGTTCTTCTATCCATACTTTTGGTTCACTAAATTTGCTAGTCGTGGGTTAGGGAATCTCCTTAGTTCGTGGCTCGTGATTCTAGAAGGGTCAAAGTTCCGCCAATCATCCCAACTTGGTGTTCGTCTAGATCCGTCCCACATCAGTTGGTATCAGAGCTAGTCGACGACATCAAGTATATCCCGTTGAGTTTGTTCGTAAGCTTTCTAGTCAATTTTATTTTGAAATTCTGGTCGTGTCTTCCTTTGTGTCGAGTCCGATTGTTATTACAAAAAAAAAAATTCTGTCCGCCTTTGTTGTCTTGTTGAGTCACTCTTTGATTTCTTTTGCTTCGTGTCCACTTCGTGCATTACTTGTTGTGTGATTCTGTCTTGAAGCCTGCCTTCAAGTGTAGCCGTGTTTTGTTCGTTGCATATTCTGTTTAAATATCAAACAAAAAAAAAAAAATTTCTGCGACGGCTAGGGTTTTCACTTGCAACTAGGGTTTCCTTGGGTGCAAGTTTCTTGCCAAATCTGTCCAAACTTTAGTTTATTCCACCAAGTTGTTTTCATTAATTTCCTAAACTGATTTTTGTGGTTAAACTTGTTTGGGGTTGGAATCTTGAAGAGGAACTACAATAATCTAGGGATTCTTGAGTTTCTTGAAACTAATCTTGAAGTCTCAAAATCTTGATACATGTTTTGATAGTTATTGGAGGATTGAAGGAGAACATTGGTTTGACATTAAATTCTGGAATTTTACCCAAGAACAGCCGAGTAATTGTGTGTTCTTAGAGTCAAAAAAAAAATAGAAAAAAAGAAAAAGAGAAAGGGCACTCGGGTAGCAAACAACAAAGAAGGAAGCCGCACTTTTATTTGCCAAATTCTGTCTTGTTGCAATTGTTTCAACAAACCAGAAAATTACATCAAGAAAAAGGCTACTCAAAAGTTTTGACCAACCTCCTCTTGAAAATCTTGCACACCTTGAGCCTTGATCACTTGTATCACCCGTTGAGTCTTTTGAGGATCTTGACCATCTTGATTCTTGAAGATTTGTACTTCCCTACGTATAAACAGTTTCTTGTACGTCCTTGCATCCATACGGGGCTTTCTTGGCTTAGGAGTAAACCTCTTGGGAGTTTCTTGAGCAGGCCGCTTGGGGTATTCTTGGGTGACGTTGCTTGTGTCATCTTGTGAAGCCATTGTTAGCACCAAGCGTCAAAACTGTCCTTGTGTGGAGCAAAGAGGGGAGGGCCGAATTGTTGTTCTTGAGGGAGAGTAAGGGACGAAAATTTTGAGGGGATTTAAGAAGAGGTAATTCTGGAAAATTTTGGGGTTAGGAAGCTACCAAATCTGGAAAAATTTTTAGGAAATTCCAGCCGACTTTGAGGGGAATTTAAAAAGACAAGAAATCTGGAATTTTTTTCGTGGAAGCTATTCTGATTTGATAAGGTAACAAATCTGGAAATTTTCAGCGGTTAGGAAGCTACCAAATTCTGTTTTGCAGCCGACTTTGGAAGGTTTAAAAGGAGCAGAAATCTGGAAATTTTTTTAGCTACCAAATTCTGATTTGTTATAGCCGACTTTAGGAAGGTTTTTGGAGAGGGAATCTGGAAAAATTTTGGTAATAATTCTGTTTGGTTAGCCGACTTTAAGGAAATTTCCAAATAAGTCCAACACCTAACTTGTTTCCAAAAATCAATTGGGCAATTAAGTAAAGCACTTGGGAACTCCATCATCGTACTTGGACTTTCTTTTTCTTTGTACATCAATTTTTTCCTCTTCCATTCCTTATTCATTACTTGAGCTTTCCATTTCTACTTTTTGTTTCCTTGTTCCTTTGATACAATTGGGAGCTATTTTGATTAAAGTTTGATTGAATTTCTTTGAGAAAATTTCTGATTTCTTCAAAGGAAACAATCAAGTAGGCTTGAGGAGTGAATTGGTGAGATCATTCGAGTGTTTTAAACACTTGAGCAAAACATGAGAGTGAGCGAAACACGTAAGGGAGCGAGTGAGGACTATTCAACTAATTTTTGTTGAGTTTTGCAGGTAATAAAAGTATGAGACAAACGAATGCTCAACTGGAGCTCCACCATCTTGTGCCTAAAGGAGTAAATACTGTGGCATTGCGTGAGATAACTGCGCAATTGGAAATCATCAAAGCTCAAAAAAATGATTGGTTTTATACACGTTGCCATATCAAGGATAAAGTTTGCAGCTTAGCCATTGATAAGGGTTGTGAAGTTAATCTCGCAAGTACTGTCTTGGTTGAGAAATTGAATCTTCCAACCATTGATCATCTTCGCCCTTACAAGTTGCAAAGTGATAGTGGTGATATTTGGATTACTAAGCACACATTTGTTCCTTTTCGTATTGGTCAATACGTGGATGAGGTGTTGTGTGATGTGGTTCCCATTCAAGTGACGCATGTGCTGTTGGGACAATGGTGGATGTTTAATCGAGAAGTCAAATATGATGGATATACTAATAAGTATTCCTTCACATTTAATGGCCGTCGTACCAGGCTTGTGTCGCTTAACTCTAAGCAACTTTGTATTGATCTAGCATACATGAAGAGTGAGTATGAGCGTTATAGTATGAAGCAAGAGCTGGAGGAGAGAATTGTGACTGAAGAGGTAAAATTCGAGGGAGTTGAAAAGGAGAAAGAGGTTGAGAATAATGAGGGGAAAAAGTCAGCTACTAAGCATGAAAAAAAGATTAAAAATTCTAAGAGTAAGCTGATTGTGAGAAAAGATGTGAGATCATATGTTTTTTCTAACGATCTTGACTCTACTTTGTTTAGTGTTTCTACTTTTATGCAGGTTAAGCAAGGAAAAATTGAGTTGATCTTGGCATGTTCTATGCCTAAATCCATTGGTGAATATCAAACTTTTCATGGAGTTTGCACCTTAAGTGTTGTCTCTCTTTGTCATCCACTGATGTTCAACGTCAACCATGAGCCTGATTTGCTTGTTGGGAGGAATAATGAAGTTTCAAAGGGAGTTTCTACACTTGAAACTTGTTATAAATTTCCTTCTTATTTTGTTGGTGACAATCCTTTCCTCATTGGTCCAAATTCTGATTCCTTACAACCTGATTTTATTCTTCAATTTGAAGGTTCAGAAGCTGCCTATCTCGATCTTACTCCATTTGTGCAAGATAGGCCATACCAACAACAACTTGCAATGAATTTTGTAACTTTGCAAAATCATGTCCGGGACTTTTCTAACCTGATTGAGCATCACTATGAAGATCCTTATCTTGTGAATGTGAATGGTAAGCTATCAAGTGATTTTATACCTACAAATGCTAATCGTGTGATTTATTGTGTAGGTCCAACGTCGACCATTCATGACACAGGACTGATTAGAGAGCTTTGGAGTGGTTGGAGTCAAGCCTTGAGTTTTCCATGGCAGATTGTGAGCATTTTCAAGCTGACCAAGAGACATGTGCACCGAATTACAATAATCATGACGTATGCAAGTATCATCCATTCTAAGAGAGCCAATATGTGGAGATTTGAAGTTTCATACTGCCAACTCTTGTAGTACCATTCATTTCCAAACACGATTTGAGGACAAATCTTTTTTTTTAAGAGGAGGGGAATGATACGAAATATGGGCCGCTTATGGGCCATGTTTTGGGCTGCAAGAGGTTGAATCTTTTAGTAATAGTTAGTAGTTTATTTTCTAGATTTCTATTTTATTTGCTAGGAATAAATTCGGTCCAAGACCTCATGTTGAGTTGGATCCGATTTATAGAGTCTAGGCTCACTATAACTTAAGTTGGTTAATTAGCTTTTATTGGGTTATGTTGGGCCAGCTTAAAGCTTTCATTGGATCGATTATAAGCTGACCATTAGATAGTGGATTTGAGTAGTGGAATCGGGCCAAAAGCCTAGCCTAGCCGAGTTAGGGTTTTCAAGTCACTTTAGGTTTTCAAGTTGTAAGGCTATATATAGCCTAGGTTTTCATTCATTAAAGGAGTTCAGATTTGATAAAATATATGTGAGTTATTTCACTCTCTCTTGCCTCAAGAGAATTTCCTTTGAATACTTGAGAATTAATCTCAAGTTGTTCATCGAACTTATCAATCAAGTAGTCTCCTTGATTGTGGCGTTCTTCTATCCATACTTTTGGTTCACTAAATTTGCTAGTCGTGGGTTAGGGAATCTCCTTAGTTCGTGGCTCGTGATTCTAGAAGGGTCAAAGTTCCGCCAATCATCCCAACTTGGTGTTCGTCTAGATCCGTCCCACATCACAGCCAAACCTCAACTTTTGAATCAAATGATCATAAGACATTCCCCAAATCATCAACCAAGCCAAATAAGATGCTCATTGCAAGATCAAATAAGAAAATTCAGGTTGATGACTGCTAAAAACACAAAGGGGCGGCAGAAAATTTATAACAGCCCAAACAAAAATGCAGCAAAACTCTTCTCCATTCTCTGTGATCTTACAACTTCATTAGCCATTCAGTGAGCTTACATTAGATTCCAGAATCATCATAAAACGTTAGCTTAGACATGCAAACCAAGAACTCTAACAAATCCAGATTACATCAATAAGGACCAAAGATATAGCCTTTCCAACAAGATTATCAAGCATCTGCTTGGCTCTTCAACTCACGGACAAGATGGGCAAGCTTTTTGAACCAAATAAATGAGAGGAGGGAATGGGAAACAAAAAGGGACCGGTCATGAACAATTAAATGACGTTCATTTCTAGCTAAAATGCAAATTTTTAGATGTCTTAAAAGAACACAAACAGCATGCGATTGATGCAAGACCCATAACAGAGCAAGAACTCAGATTTCATATGAAATGACAATAGACAAACAAAAGGGTGAAAGTTACCTATTCACTGCCGTTGGAGTTGAAGCTTCATCCTGGGTTCGACGACAATAGGGAAACAGCTTCTGATGAGGAAATCTACTGGGGATGTTCAGCCTCCTCCTTGTTTTCCTTCAGTTTGCAGCCGTCCCTCTCTTCCCAGTTTTCTCCTTGGTCGTCCCCGTTTTTTCGTTTGCAGCCCTCTACCCTCAGCTGTTACTCCTAGCCCCTTGTTTCTACCTACAGCCCGTCAACTCTCTCAACCTCCCCCTTTGCCTCCCCGATTCCCTCTCTCGTTTTCTTGGATCTTCTAAGCCCTTTTTCTTCCTATCACCCCTAACCCCAACTCTCTCTTTCAGTTTTTCTCTCGCTGTCCCCACTCTCAATCTCTCAACTCTCAGTTTTTCTTTTTGCCGTTCTTACGCTCCCCACGATGAAGCTCACTCTGTTGGTTCTCTCCCTAAAGCCCGCAGCCTTTCTTTCTTTTTCCTCTGCTGTTTTTCTTTTCCCTCACCGAGCTCCCCTCTCTTGCGGCTACCTTTCAGCTTTCCTTTTATATCCCATGATAACCCTAAACTTCAAGCCAGCTCTTCTATATTTGCAGCCCAAGGAGCTGCCGAACATTTCTTTGCAAGCTGCGAAAAACGCAGCTTGCTGCCGCGTATCACTCTTTTTCTTTTTTTTTTTTTTTTTTTTTTTTTTAACTTTCAACTTAATAAATATAATAATAATAACAAATTGACAAAAACCAGGTAATAATAATGAAAATAATTTAAAAACAACAAAAATGGCCATTTTTCCATCTTTTTCTACATTTTCTTTTTTCTCCTTTTTTTATGATTTTTCATTTCCATTTTTCTTTCAAGAAAGCATTGAATAAAAACCAAAATGACTAAAACATATTTTTGATGTTTTCCTTTTCTTTTTCAAAAAACTCTATGCTAAGCTTAAAAACTAAAAAAACTAAAAACTAAAAACTAAAATCTAAAACTTAAAAGTGATTAAAAACCTAAAATGACAAAATAAAAATAAATAGACAAACTAAAAGGGCAAAATGAATAAAACTAAAATAAAATAACAACTAAAAAATGCAAAACACACAACAATGAACTAAATGCAAGCGATCTAAAATAAAAATCATGAAGTAGATGCCACATACAAATTATTCAAAATTTGGTGTCTACAGTTTGCCCCTCTTTGTCTGAGTTTTGAAAAAACTTGAGACAAAGAAGTGGACACCAAATACTTACCTGTGTTATTGGGCTGCAAAATGATTCCAACGAACAAGAATTCTAAAAAAAACGGGACTGACCCGAACATGAATGTAAAAACGGGATAGACCTGAACAGAAATGTAAAATTGGGATAGACCCACGGGATAGACCCGAACAGAAATTTAAATTAGATGAATTGAAGTGAGATGGAGTGTTGGTGGGATGAAAACACGCACATTAGTGAGATAGGCTCGATGCTAACGGCGGTAGGATGAAAACGCGCACGTTAGTGAGATAGACTCGATGCTAACGGCAGTAGAAATAAAACACGCACGTTAGTGAGATAGACTCGATGCTAACGGCAGTAGAAATAAAACACGCACGTTAGTGAGATAGACTCGATGCTAACGGCGGTAGGATGAAAACACGCACATTAGTGAGATAGACTCGATGCTAACGGCGGTTGAAGTAAAACACGCACGTTAGCGAGATAAACTCGATGCTAACTGCGGTTGAAGTAAAACACGCACATTAGTGAGATCGACTCGATGCTAACAGCGGTAGAATGAAAACACGCACGTTAGTGAGATAGACTCGATGCTAACGGCGGTTGAAGTAAACACGCACATTAGTGAGATAGACTCGATGCTAACGCGGTTGAAGTAAAACACGCACGTTAGTGAGATAGACTCGATGCTAACGGCGGTAGGATGAAAACACGCACATTAGTGAGATAGACTCGATGCTAACGGCGGTTGAAGTAAAACACGCACGTTAGTGAGATAAACTCGATGCTAACTGCGGTTGAAGTAAAACACGCACATTAGTGAGATAGACTCGATGCTAACGGCGGTAGAATGAAAACACGCACGTTAGTGAGATAGACTCGATGCTAACGGCGGTTGAAGTAAACACGCACATTAGTGAGATAGACTCGATGCTAACGGCGGTTGAAATGAAAACACGCACGTTAGTGAGATAGACTCGATGCTAACGGCGGTAGAAACGGAAGCGCTCGTTAGTGAGATAGACTCGATGC
This sequence comes from Coffea eugenioides, assembly GCF_003713205.1. NCBI lineage: Eukaryota > Viridiplantae > Streptophyta > Magnoliopsida > Gentianales > Rubiaceae > Coffea > Coffea eugenioides. The sequence continues at coordinate 32,587,484 of NC_040037.1, forward strand.
TAACGGCTTAGTGAGATAGACTCGATGCTAACGGCGGTAGATGAAACACACACGTTAGTGAGATAGACTCGATGCTAACGGCGGTAGAAATAAAACACGCACGTTAGTGAGATAGACTCGATGCTAACGGCGGTTGAATTAAAACCAATCCCAACATGACTTTTGTGAAGTTGGCGGCACAAAATCCAGGCCCAACGTGATCTTTGTGAAGTTAGCGGCACAAAATCCAGGCCCAACGTGATCTGGTGAATGGTCAGCAGGATAAGACCCAATCCTGCCATCCAATTGGTCAAGAAATTGGATTTGATCTGTCAAGATATAAGAAATTAAATTTTGATTTTCCAAGAAACAAAAATTTGAACTTGATTTTCGATTTTTGACTTTTGAATTTTTCTGATTTTTCGAGAGAATTTTTTTCAAAAATAATTTGCCCCAGTGTAGGGCCCTTTTCCCTTCTTTCTTTCCTTTCTTCGGCATCGGCCTTCCACATCGCCAGATGCTTTTCGTCGACTTCAACTGTGAATACCTGCACAGGGGGCTTACATGCACTCAAATTTTCAAGAAAAAGGCAGCGTGATTGATTTGAAAGTCTTGCTTGAGTCTTTGACGAAATCCTCAAATGGACTATAAAAAATTTGCCCCAGTGTGGGCTTATTTTGTGAAATCTTGCGAATAAAAATTTTGCCCCAGTATGGGCCCATTTGATTGCAAACAATTGGTTTGGATGACTTTCCATTTATGCGAACACTATAAGAAAGAAAATTTCATGATGAATTTCTCAAAATAATGCCAAATTACAAAGGATTTCTTCCTTACCTTAGCATCGAAGCTTTGGGTAATGGCGTTATTTCTGATTTGGAAATGGGAGGTCAAGATTTGTCTTATTCATGTGCTCAGATGGTATGTAACCCCTTCTATACCACATCTTGGTGAAAGCAAAGAGTTTATCATCCTTATTTCTTAAGAAAACGTAGTCCACATACGAGCTTTATAGGCTTGCAATAACACGGATGGAAACGATAGCTAAAACATGAAAAAACTGGTTGTTCCCTTATGATCACAAATGATTGATGGATTTCTTACGAGCATAGTCGTCACTTTGGATTGTCATGAAGGAATAAGTCAACGATGGACTTTATGAGCTTGTAATGTGGCTTGAAAACGATAGCTAAAGAATAAAACTTTCAAGGACATTACACCACAGATCGCATTTTTCAACATTGCCTTCATCTGGACTCCAGATTCTTGGACTTTGTTTGACTTTTTATCATCACCCAACAGGGTCTTTCAACATCAAATCTTTTTGCATCTTTCTTTTGCATTCATTTCGCTCGTTTTTCTTTTCTTTTTCCCTCTTTTCAGAAATACCTTCTCGGGGTTTCATATGAAGAGCAGTGTCAACCTCACGCCAAATCAATTCAGAAATACAGCTAAAATTTTCGACATCAGAAATTTTCTTAACAGGGCCATTGCTAAGAACAGAAGTCAGGGCTTTCGGCTTTTGTAATGGGGTCAGGTGGGGTGCTTAGAAAAGTTAAGGCTTGAAAACGGATTTCAAAGTGGTTTGAAAAATCCGAGATCGCATTGTTGCGCCAACCCTATTTCAGGGTTAAATCAAAATCTGCCTCAGTTTTTGCTCAATTGAGGCTTTTCACTTTCATTTTTCTTTTTCCTTTTGACTTTTCGGCCTTTTTGCCATTCTTTGAAATTTCACAAAATTTGCCCCAGTTTACTTTTGAACTGAGGTTCTCTTTTCTTCTTTTGCCTTTTGATTTTGTGGGTTTTCACTTTTTCGCTTCTTGAAATTTTCTTTTTCAACCCAACTTGCCCCAGTGTGGGGTTTGCGATTCTCAGGGGGTGCCAAATGAAGTATTTTATTCTGAAGGCTCAAAAGGGATAACTAGGGATAGAATGTTTGATTGGAAAAGAAGATGGCCTGACTTGTATTCCGTTCCTTACAATAACTCTGAAAGGAAACTTTCGTTAATGCGAAATTTTTGCATGTATCTGAATTAACTGCTTGAGGAAGACCCTTGTTCATCCATGCTTGTGAAACATAGGCGATCCACGCGGACAAAACTCTTCCTTTTTCCTTTTTTCAAAGTTGGAACCCAAGTGAAATCAAATTTCCCCAATTTGCGGTTCCCTTCCTATTTTAGCATTTTTGCTTTTCCCCTTCTTATTCTAGCATTTTTTTGCTTTTCCCCTTTTCTTTTCCCTTTTTCAAAATTCCTCAATCTCCTTCCCCAATGTGGGGTGCGATCATATGTGCACTCGAAAAGAACCATCAATTTTTAGCTCAAATGAGGATGCAAGGGATGATCAGTGTTTAGGTTATAGAAATGATGGCCAAAGTATCATTCTTACGCTTCATGACAATCAAAGTAATGCAATGCTCATTGAGAACCCATTCCCTTTTGAAAGTTTTCCAATGTAGGGTAGAGATCATTAAGGCCTTTATTTGGAACGAAATTATCCTTCCAAAGGCTCAAATGGGAGAGCAAATGATAAAATCTGTATAGGTAGAGAAACGAATGCTTGAAATATCATTCCAAATTTTCAAAACAAACAAGGATAACGCACATTTTTGCTTTCACTTAGATGTGATTGAATCGGATTAGACACAGCGGACATTTTCAAGCAAAAGTTGCCCCAACTTGCAATTTATCGATCAATGTGACTGATTTTATTTTGGGGTTAAGTGAAGGAGAAAGGTATCTCATGAGCCCTTTTGAGTGACCTCTTTTAATTCTGAATACTCTTATTGTGAATGTTCAGGCCGGAGGTTGAAAAAAATCCCAATTTAGTCTTATTTCTTAAAATTCATCATGAAATCTCCAATGAATAAGAATAAAGAATGAAATGTACATAAATATACACAAAACAATGATTGTCCAAAAATTTTATTGCTGAAAAAGTTTGAAACAAAATTTCTCATTCAATTTACGATACAAATGAGAAGAGAGAAACTTGTAAAGAGCTCCACATATACACTTTTTGTCTCCTTTTCTTTTTGGAACAAAATGTGTTAACAAATCAAATATACAAAATTTTCCTTTGGAAAACAATTACAACATCTCTCAGAGGCTTTAGCGTAGAGCTTCCAGATAGATCATTTATGTTTTCATTATAGGACCTGCCCAAGAATCAAATAATACTTTCTGAACTTTATCGGATCAAAAATTGTTATCCAATATAGGGAAATATTTTCACCTTATTGAAACATTTTTATGAATGCAGGGGAGGGGGAAAAAAAGAAAAAATACCCCGAGTTAGTAGGCAAAACTGCAAAATCGGTATGCATGTCCTATGGGGGAGCCCTTTTGTGCCAAGGGTAGGCCTAGCATGAAAATGCAATCCTCCAGAGCAGGCACTATACCATACCTGATGGATCTGATCAACTCATTGAGTGAAAAAATAATTTGAAAAAATTTGGCCCATTGGAATGAGAAAAGACGTTGGTCAAAATAAGGACCTCGTCCGAAGGGATTGATCACTTTTGATCGATACAAGAATTTGCAAAAACGCACGGGTTTGACCTTGACGAACTTCCTATCGAAGAGATTGGAATTCGTTTTGACAACTTTTCTCAGTGAAGCACAGGTCAAAACTCCAACTGATCAAATGGCTGGATGCAACGGATGTTTTTCTCAAAATCGACTAGGTTTTTCATTTTTGAAATTCGACATTGAAACCCTAATTGGTCAAATGAAATTGACAATTTATTAAAAATCGACCGGATTACCCTAAAAAGGGAAACAGGTCAAATGAATGGAATGAAATTTAATTTATCCAAAATTAATCAGATCACCCTAAAAAGGGTAAATTGATCAACTAGACTGAACGAAACTTGATTTATTCAAAATCGGCTCGGTTGCCCTAAAAATGGGTAAATTGGCCAAATGAATGAAATTGAACTAGTGATTTATTCAAAAATCGGCCGAATGACCCTAAAAAAGGTAAATCGGTCAAATGAATTGACGATTTATTGAAAAATAGACCAGGTGACCCTAAAAAGGGTAAATTGGTCAAATGAATTGACGATTTATTGAATGAATTGGCAAAATGAATTGGTTGAATTGTCCGGCCATTGGTTATTTCAAAATTATTGAGGTGCATTAGTCTATGACCTTCTAGAAATCAAATTTTGGCCTCAATTTCTTTATCGTCTCGATAGGAGGAATCATTTGTGAATTTCTTCAAAACAATGTCCTTTACGCAAGGGATTTTTACCAATTTTTGATAAAATGGCCAAAAAGTGATTATTAGATGCTCATATTCCAAAGATCACTCTATGAAAATGATCGGATCCTACCTTACCTTGTGCACTACCCCTTTGGATGGTACAAAATGTAAACGTGCAAGTCTCACTGGATTAAATATCCGAGACACAAGGTGGTTTATTCCTAAACACGGGATTCCCTATGTGGCATTCCCTTTCTATGGTTTATGCATGATGCCAGTTATTAAAGCGATGTAAATATGTGACAAATATGGCCTAAAGGACATAAATAATGCATCGATGGGGAAAAGGTCTAAAATGAAATGTATTTATTAAGTATAATGACTGAAATTTAAACATGTGAGTTATCTAGTGGGTGAGTCACTAAAAGAGTGCCAAAGAGGCCTCTTATTGCTATGGCACATGAATGCAGGCCAAGAAAACAAAGAAATGGTTAGTGCAATTGATAGTACACATAACACATTGGGAGCAATTAAGAAAAGAAATACAATAAAAGCAAGTAAAAGGGGTGGAACCCCCTCCCTCGTGCCTAATGTGCTTAAAAGGGTGAGGCTGACTCTAACCTAGGCAAACTCTAACATGGATGCATGAGGCTGGGGCTCACTAATGCAACTAGACTCGATAAGCTCAGGTCCCCGAGCCTTCAGACTTAGAAACCAAGGGTCATCAATCCCAAGGTTCTTTGTCGGTGGCTCGAGCGATTCCCCAGACATTGCTACGCACACGTCGTGTCACGGCCACATGTCTGAGTGAATCTATCAAAAATCCTCAATCTTCGACTAAAAGCTATAGGCTATTAACCCAAAGCTTAAAGCGGAAGATTAAGTGACCCCTCGGATCGTGTTACGCACACGTCGTGTCACGATCACACGTCCAAGTGGGTCGTCTAAGATCCTAACAGGGTGGAGTGGCGTGACAAGCCACTAAAAGAAAAATAAATGGAGGGTGAAAAATTAAAGCGTATGCACGTATGCTAGTGCTCGTTTGGAGGGGAGGGATCAAGAACCCACGCGAGGCTCTAGGGTATATCCCCCCACCCAAATGCAATGCAAAGCGCGAGATAAAACAAGTAAAATATACATCCAAACAACCAATCATACATACGTGAGTGAGGGAGTAGTTTGATACGCGTGCAAGGCCAAAAGTCCTAAAAATAGAAAAATGCAACCCTAATATCCAAATGCTATGCATAAAAAGGGTAGAAAAGGGAAAAGAATGGTCAAATCAAATGCTTGGACCCACTTAGGAAATCCCCAGTGGAGTCGCCAACTGTCGCGCCCCATTTTTTGATCGTGTGAATGTGTGATGTGTGTGCGAAGTGTGGTGTGAACGTGTGCAACATGAAAAGTAAAAGGCCATGGGACTTTGGAAAGCGACGATTTGGCCAAATGAAATTTTAAAAAGGGTTTTTTAAATATGAAAACGGAGTCGCCACTTGGTATAGATTTGGGGTGTACCAAGTCACCCAAAAAGTGTTTTTTAAAGACAAAGTAGTAAAACCCTTTTTAAAACGACTCCTAGTCCACGTAAGCCAAAGAAAAAGGTTCGGGGGTCACGTTTGACAAAGGGGAAGGCAAGGATAGAATCCAAGGCACCCCTTTGACCTAGCCAAGGCTAGTTGCGCGACTTAACCTTACCTTTCCTAATTTTCTACCCAAGGTATGTATCGCGTGTTGGATATGTCTATATGAATGCAAAACCCTAGACCTAGGGGTATGGGGGAAAATTTCTCTTCAAAGGTTGAGTGGTGCCAATCACATTAGTTGTGAAGCCCAATAATGATCCTTTTGGAGAGGTCACACCTAAACCTAAATGACGTAAAAAATGAGTGGAATGCATGCCATGTGAAAGTGTGAGTTTGTGTGAAGTGGGAAGATTGATAAAATACGATACAAGTGGAGGTGTGCAAATGTCTTTGAATGCAAATATATATACTCCAAGTGCAAGTGGGCAAAAAATGCATGTATGCAATTTAAAGAAAAGTGCGAAAGTGTCGGTGTGCAAATGAAGATGAAAGTACTCGTGTGCGAGTGAAGATAAGAGTGTTCGTGTGCAAGTGAAGATAAAAAAGTGTTCGTGTGCAAGTGAAAGTGATAAAAGGGTGCATGTGTGCAAATGAGACAAAAGTGAAAGTGTAATGATAGAGTGGATTGAGAATGCATGAGCTTAGGGAATTTATGCATATTGGGTACGGGGAGACCTAAATCGTGACTCAATTTGCCCTTTGATAGAGAGGATACAAGCGTGCTAAGGCTTAGAAAAAGCCACACTCGTCTATATCCCATATTTAAGGGGACTCTCCAGGCAAATGTACCCTATAACTAGTATGAGATGCAAAAATCCTAAAATGAGGGGAAAATGGGCTCGAGGAGCATGCCAGATGATAAAACTAAGGAAAAATGCATGATATGTAGTGAACAAGCAAATGATATGCTAATGAGGGGAAATCCCTAAGGGTCTAGCGTTGGACTAGCCCATTCTATGAATTCCGACTAGCGTTGGACTAGCGGAAACGTACATTCATCCATTCCACTCATTCATGGCTATGAAAGCAAGTAGACATGCCAAAACACTCGTAAACACATAGCACATAGCACTTAGCATGCTCGACTAGATGCAAGAGCCTAAGAAAGCAATTAAACATGTAGCAACAAAAGCAAGCAACCAAGGGGAAGGGGAAATGGACCAGATGCTCTCCGAGCGCTATCTATTACAAGCCAAGAGGTGTACACATACCCCATAAAACTTAAATAAAAGCAACCAAGGGGAAGGGGAAATGGACCAGATGCTCTCCGAGCCCTATCTATTACAAGCCAAGAGGTGTACACATACCCCATAAAAACTTAAATAAAAGCAAAAGTAAGTAAACGCATGCAAGGAGGTAAGGAAAGCGAAGTAGACAGGCATATTCACATAACACGTAGGAGCACATAGGGTCAAATGAAGTGCAAGTGAAAGGGTAGAGTGTACCTCCCTTGAAATTGGGCCCCAATGAAGTAAAATCACTTATTTATCCTCCAAAATAAAAGAAATGGTCAAGGTACCAATTTATTTGGGAAAATTAAAGAAAACATGCAAACACGGGCTCACATGGTCATAAAGCTCTTAAATTCATGCATGAAGTGCAATTTAAACAAAGCATGGTAGTTAATTGAAGCAAACCGGTAATGAAGTTGCAAAAATTAAAATTACCCAGGACCAAATTGATGAAATTATTTAATTGATTGGGTCCTAGTGGAATAAGGAGAGACTTGGGGGGTTAAAGTCCAATTTTAGAATTTATTTCATGCATGCATACGTAAAGAACTTAAAATTCTGCAACTAAAAGGAATGACTTCTGCTGACTTTTTGTTCCAAGCTTGCGGCAATGTCCAGATGCAATTCTATCCGTTTACCATGCAAACAAGATTATCAACTAAACCCACAACTTCATGGTGGGATTGAAACAAACAAAATTGGAGCTGACCAGCAAAAGAAAAACTAACAGCAAAAGAAAGAAAAAGAAAAAAATGCAGCAAAACCTTCGACAATCAAGAACAGGCGCACACTACTGCCTTTTCCTTTCAAGTAAAGATTCCAGATTTAATCCAGAACTATTCATCTAGACTTCAACTTAAATTGAGCAACGAAACTACATGATGATCACAATCCAATGGCCAGAAATTTGGAAAGATCTTATGCAAAAATACTGGAAAAATATGCAAAAATCTGAAGAACAAAACTGCTGCAACTTTCTTTGTTCATTCAAGACAAATTTCATGCAAACAGGTTCACTGAATACCAGGATTTTAACTCTCAGCTATCAACTAAAACAATAGCTAGACTTTGTTGCAGGTCCAAAGCAAAGAATCTAAGCAAACCGTCAGGGATTAAAAGGAACTAATCAACAAAAGAATGGAAAAAGTGCAGCAGAAATTTTTCTTTGCAACTTGCTGTGCTTCATTACCGAAACATTACCAGCCAAACCTCAACTTTTGAATCAAATGATCATAAGACATTCCCCAAATCATCAACCAAGCCAAATAAGATGCTCATTGCAAGATCAAATAAGAAAATTCAGGTTGATGACTGCTAAAAACACAAAGGGGCGGCAGAAAATTTATAACAGCCCAAACAAAAATGCAGCAAAACTCTTCTCCATTCTCTGTGATCTTACAACTTCATTAGCCATTCAGTGAGCTTACATTAGATTCCAGAATCATCATAAAACGTTAGCTTAGACATGCAAACCAAGAACTCTAACAAATCCAGATTACATCAATAAGGACCAAAGATATAGCCTTTCCAACAAGATTATCAAGCATCTGCTTGGCTCTTCAACTCACGGACAAGATGGGCAAGCTTTTTGAACCAAATAAATGAGAGGAGGGAATGGGAAACAAAAAGGGACCGGTCATGAACAATTAAATGACGTTCATTTCTAGCTAAAATGCAAATTTTTAGATGTCTTAAAAGAACACAAACAGCATGCGATTGATGCAAGACCCATAACAGAGCAAGAACTCAGATTTCATATGAAATGACAATAGACAAACAAAAGGGTGAAAGTTACCTATTCACTGCCGTTGGAGTTGAAGCTTCATCCTGGGTTCGACGACAATAGGGAAACAGCTTCTGATGAGGAAATCTACTGGGGATGTTCAGCCTCCTCCTTGTTTTCCTTCAGTTTGCAGCCGTCCCTCTCTTCCCAGTTTTCTCCTTGGTCGTCCCCGTTTTTTCGTTTGCAGCCCTCTACCCTCAGCTGTTACTCCTAGCCCCTTGTTTCTACCTACAGCCCGTCAACTCTCTCAACCTCCCCCTTTGCCTCCCCGATTCCCTCTCTCGTTTTCTTGGATCTTCTAAGCCCTTTTTCTTCCTATCACCCCTAACCCCAACTCTCTCTTTCAGTTTTTCTCTCGCTGTCCCCACTCTCAATCTCTCAACTCTCAGTTTTTCTTTTTGCCGTTCTTACGCTCCCCACGATGAAGCTCACTCTGTTGGTTCTCTCCCTAAAGCCCGCAGCCTTTCTTTCTTTTTCCTCTGCTGTTTTTCTTTTCCCTCACCGAGCTCCCCTCTCTTGCGGCTACCTTTCAGCTTTCCTTTTATATCCCATGATAACCCTAAACTTCAAGCCAGCTCTTCTATATTTGCAGCCCAAGGAGCTGCCGAACATTTCTTTGCAAGCTGCGAAAAACGCAGCTTGCTGCCGCGTATCACTCTTTTTTTTTTTTTTTTTTTTTTTTTTTTTTTTAACTTTCAACTTAATAAATATAATAATAATAACAAATTGACAAAAACCAGGTAATAATAATGAAAATAATTTAAAAACAACAAAAATGGCCATTTTTCCATCTTTTTCTACATTTTCTTTTTTCTCCTTTTTTTATGATTTTTCATTTCCATTTTTCTTTCAAGAAAGCATTGAATAAAAACCAAAATGACTAAAACATATTTTTGATGTTTTCCTTTTCTTTTTCAAAAAACTCTATGCTAAGCTTAAAAACTAAAAAAACTAAAAACTAAAAACTAAAATCTAAAACTTAAAAGTGATTAAAAACCTAAAATGACAAAATAAAAATAAATAGACAAACTAAAAGGGCAAAATGAATAAAACTAAAATAAAATAACAACTAAAAAATGCAAAACACACAACAATGAACTAAATGCAAGCGATCTAAAATAAAAATCATGAAGTAGATGCCACATACAAATTATTCAAAATTTGGTGTCTACACCTCTAAACTGTCATTCCCTACAACTTTCATGTTTTGAGCTAAGGCCAATTCGGCCTCTATCTGGGACCTAAAAATTCGGACAGAATGCTCCCTTAAGAACCCTAGGTTTTTCAATTTTCTTCCAAAACAGAAATTGGTTGCAATTAATCACTTTTCCCACCTCTTTAAGTCATTATAGACCATTTCCAATCATCATAGATAACCACACAATCATATCCATATGAAAACAGAAAAATCCCCAATAATTATAAAACTTCACCAATTCAACCAAAACCAAGATATAATCCATCAAACCATCTCTTTAGCCATCACAAGTCACTAATTTAGCATAATCAAGAACAAAGAAAGGATTGCTAGACATGAACCTTGAAATATCAAGAAAGTTGATGGCTTAGTCCTTTGCCTTCTCTAATCACTCCACCACTACCTTCAATCTTCCTAAACAAGTGACTTTTGTGGAGGAATTTGAAAGTTTAACGGTTGATTCACAAGATTGAGCAAGAAATGGAGTTGGAGATGAAGGCTTTCTTCTTGTATTTGTGCTCCAAGAGGTTCGGCCAAGCTTGCAGAAATTTAGGTGCTTTTTGGGTCAAAATTGAGTATTAGTAAAGGTAAGAAATAATGGTCAAAGTCAAGGTTGAATAGGAAGGTGACACTTGTCACCCTTTAGGTTTAAAACTTATCTTTTTGTCTCTCCAATACAAATATCTTAACACTTTGTAAAATAATATCACTTAATACAAAATTCCAACAAGTTGTCAAAAATATAATGCATTTACCGCACTTGCGGGTCCCACGTTCAAAATACGCTCTTAATTTCTCAAAAACTAACCGATACTAGAAAAATCATTTTAAAACTATCTTTGCTCATAAACTTTATCTGGGGAATTTTTCTAATAAAGAAAATGTAGAAAAGGCGGGCGATTAAATAAAATAAACCCTTGAAAATTAGAAAATTTTCGGGTTCTCACACTCATTCTTTTCGGGGGAATTTTGTATTAAGTGATATTATTTTACAAGGTGTTAAGATATTTGTATTGGAGAGACAAAAAGATAAGTTTTAAACCTAAAGGGTGACAAGTGTCACCTTCCTATTCAACCTTGACTTTGACCATTATTTCTTACCTTTACTAATACTCAATTTTGACCCAAAAAGCACCTAAATTTCTGCAAGCTTGGCCGAACCTCTTGGAGCACAAATACAAGAAGAAAGCCTTCATCTCCAACTCCATTTCTTGCTCAATCTTGTGAATCAACCGTTAAACTTTCAAATTCCTCCACAAAAGTCACTTGTTTAGGAAGATTGAAGGTAGTGGTGGAGTGATTAGAGAAGGCAAAGGACTAAGCCATCAACTTTCTTGATATTTCAAGGTTCATGTCTAGCAATCCTTTCTTTGTTCTTGATTATGCTAAATTAGTGACTTGTGATGGCTAAAGAGATGGTTTGATGGATTATATCTTGGTTTTGGTTGAATTGGTGAAGTTTTATAATTATTGGGGATTTTTCTGTTTTCATATGGATATGATTGTGTGGTTATCTATGATGATTGGAAATGGTCTATAATGACTTAAAGAGGTGGGAAAAGTGATTAATTGCAACTAATTTCTGTTTTGGAAGAAAATTGAAAAACCTAGGGTTCTTAAGGGAGCATTCTGTCCGAATTTTTAGGTCCCAGATAGAGGCCGAATTGGCCTTAGCTCAAAACATGAAAGTTGTAGGGAATGACAGTTTAGAGGTGCCTACAAAATTTCAGGTCAATGGGAGTAGTGTAGAGTGAGAAAAGTCAAAATTACTATTGTTGTTCTGGTTTTACCCGAATGTAAGAATTGCGCCTGTAATTGGTTGTTTTGGCTGGAATTGCTTCCGAATTGGTTGTTGAGGCCTTCTGATGAAATTTATCCCTGTTTCTTATCTTTCAGCTAGTTTTGGAATTTCTGGATTTGGACTTGGATAGCCTGCTTTATGATGTTTCCGCTAGAATGCGTTCTGTGATTCTGGTATGGTATCTTGCATTTTTGACCTGGTTACACTTGAAACTGGGTTGAGTGACCTTCTGCAATATTGTAGCCCTGTCTCTTAGCTTCGAAACGGTGGGTCTTGTACCTTCATCCGATAATCTTAGTGCCTTTGGTACCATTACCGCAAAATGACGTCAAAACCTGTTTTTCTGGTTTTGAGCTTAACTTTCATTTCCAGACTTTTCCCTAGCTTGACTTGTACTAGCTACTTGGAGCTTGCTGAATGGCTATTGGATGAACTTGTTGTTGTGTGTGTACCTTTGGGTTGGAATGAGGAAATAATGAAGCCATGATGGCTGGAAAAGTTAGCAAATTCAGGGGAAGTGCTGTCCGAACTTTGAAGGGATTTGTTTGCATTGAGTTTGTGATTTAAGACTTGGATTTGAGCAAGGCAATGATATTTGATGGATGATTTCTGAGCCATGGAGGTGAGTGACCCTAAACTATTTCCAAAGTACTTGTGAAATGTTTCTTGCATTATGTACTCGATTGCATCTCATGCGTGCTTGCATGTGAATTCATGACATGATTTGGCTTCAATGAGTTCTGGGAAAGTCTTGTGCTGGACACCAAGGTCTCCACCATTTTCGTGAGTTCGTGACATGACGGAGCAAATGGCTCCGGAGCTCAAAAAAGGCTCCCTCCTAATGTTAATGTTAATGTTAAATGATCTATTTGAGCGTTGGGTGTTCAAGTGCTGTGATTTCACCGGCTCACGAGAGCACTAAACGTACATTTGATCTCTGAATCATGACATCATCGAAATGATCGAAATGCAACATTGTGAAATATATTTGATTACTGATTTTTCTGGTTACTCGCTGAGCTTCTAGCTCACCCCAAAAATATTTTATTCCCCTCCGCAGGGCTCGTGGCGAAGGAAGGACTTGTTGTGCTTATTCACGTGATTGGATGGCTTAGTTGGAATTGTTATATTTTGTACCGTTTGGGTGTGGAATCATTTTATGTATAGTTGGAAATCGTTTCCGCTTCATTTATGACATGTAATTATTGGAGAATGTGATGTAATATTTGAGATTTATCTTGTAATCTGTTTGAGGAATGTAGTGAACGACTGAGTCCCGGCGAGAGCTGGGCAGGCGGCCCGCCGAACCCTGGGGTACGCCCTAGTGGAAAGTGGGGTCGTCACAGTTGGTATCAGAGCTTAGGCTTCAGATCTCTGTAGTGTATCCTAGGCTTGAAGTTTAGGATGCCGGACTGTGGGTTTGGTCTGAAATATTAGTGATTTTTGCGGGATGTCTTGACTTGATTGGTACAAGAGAGAATGTCGAGGACGACATTCTTTTAAGGAGGGGAGTTTGTGGCGCCCCGAAAAGAATGAGTGTGAGAACCCGAAAATTTTTTAATTTTCAAGGGTTTATTTTATTTAATCGCCCGCCTTTTCTACATTTTCTTTATTAGAAAAATTCCCCAGATAAAGTTTATGAGCACGTTTTAAAATGATTTTTCTAGTATCGGTTAGTTTTTGAGAAATTAAAAGCGTATTTTGGACGTGGGACCCGCTAGTGCGGTAAATGCATTATATTTTTGACAACTCAGTCGTTCACTACAGTCCTCAAATGAATTACAAGAATAAACCTCAAATATTACAATATAAATCTCCAATATACATCAAATTCTCCAAAAATTACATGTCATAAGCGAAGCGGAAACAATTCTCAACTATACATAAAAATGATTTTCAAACTGCTCATAAACTTTATCTGGGGAATTTTTCTAATAAAGAAAATGTAGAAAAGGCGGGCGATTAAATAAAATAAACCCTTGAAAATTAGAAAATTTTCGGGTTCTCACACTCATTCTTTTCGGGGCGTCATAGAACGTCATAAAAATATTAATAAGATGTATTGTAAATTTAATGATATTATTAATGATCTTGAGGTGCTTGGTAAAGAGTACTCTTTGGGTGAAAAAAAAGAATAATTTTGAATAATTTTCCTAAGGATTGGGAAACTAAGGCCAAGCTATTCAAGAGGTAAAAGATTTGAATTCATACTTATTAAATCACTAATCTCTTATGAGTTGAAACTAAAATCAAAAGTGTAAGATCAAGAGGAAGCTAGATTCAAGAGGAGCATTGTACTCAAAGACTCTTAAGAAGAAAATAATTTACTCTCACTTGATAATGAGGATATAGAGTTTGATGAGAATGGCATACCTTTCATGATAAAAACCATCAAGAAGATCTTCAACAATAAGAGAAGATTTAGAAGAGAAGGATCAAACAACAACAAGAAACAATGAAATAAATGCAACAAATATGTTCAAATGAGGCACTACATGAATGAGTGCCCAAATGAAAAAGAAAAAAAAGAAGCAAGAGGAGATAGAAAGTAAAATTTCAACAACTTTGAAATTACTTTGAATGATTGCAACTCAGATGATGAAATTAAAGAAGAAGATGAAATGGTTCCAATGGCATTTATGGTCATTGGAGATAATGAGATATTTTCTAACTACTCCTCTCATGATGAAAATGATGATGATATTGATGATGATGATAATATTGAGGCATTTATGATTAAATTCAATCATAGTTTGAAAGAATCTTATACTAAGAATAAGGAATTATAAATCAAAATAAATGCTGTTGATAGGGTGTGAAATTGTCATTCAATTTATGATTATTTTCCCTTTTATTCTAATAACCTAAAACCAGTTAGAGCAGTTAAATCCGTAATTGTTTAATTACTTTAAATTAGTGGTGACTGGCATGATTGGGTTTGTGTCAGGGGAACATATGGGCTAATTTAAAATAACCCTCGTAGCGTGTTATTTGGTTAGAACAGGGTTTCTCTAATTCTTAAGACAATTGAAAAATTGAACTCTACGGTCATACATAGGGTTATTTCTTGTTAAGAAAAGTAATTAATGGTCGTTCCTTGATCACCGATAAGTAAGGAGAAATTGACTGTCATCGCTTGTTTGACAGTTATAACTTGTTTATCAGTGAGTGAATGAAATTATTATTGCATCCATGATCAATTGAGTGAACGATCTCTGAAGTTATTTTTTGGTTAGAGTTTATTTATTATTGTTTCATTTTTAGTAAATTATTAGTTAGACCTTTTTATTTGAATTGTTTAATTATTCATATTTTTATAAAAATCCCCTCATATTCTAAATTCTAGAAGAAACAAATTATCCCCAGTCCCTGTGGATTTGACTCTACTCATCGCTATATACAAAAATTGTATTTTTCTCGAGTAGATATTTGTTATTGTATAGACTCGACACCTGTCAATTTTTAGCGCCGTTGTCGGGAACTAGAGTAAGTTAATTTGTTTTCTTTTTGAGTTCATTTTTTTGGTATTTTTTTCTGGTTTATGCATCGCTCTTCCCGTACAGACGAATTAATTTTCGATCCTGAAGTAGAGAAGACTGCGCGTAGGACAAGGAAGGAGACCAAACAACACAGAGAGGAACAATCAATTGTTGCTACTCAGAGGCTCAATTTAGAAGTTGAATCGACAAATTCTTTTAGTGATAGCTCGAGCGATTCTAATCAAAAGACGTCGTCATGACTAATGCTCGAACTTTAAGGGAGTTGGCTGCTCCAAACTTAAATCAGTAGTTATTATGCATTACCTTTTCAAATTTAGATGATAATACCCCTTTTGAATTAAAGTTTGGTCTAATTCATCTTTTACCTTCTTTTCATGATTTTTTAGGTGAGGAGCCCCACAAGCACTTGCAGGAATTTGATGTAGTATGTACAAGTATGAAACCCTCGGGGATTATTGAGGGGCAGATAAAAATGCGACTTTTTCTCTTTTCCCTCAAGGACGCAGCAAAAGATTGGTTGTACTATCTACCACTAAGTAGTATAACAACCTAAGAACAGTTAAAAAGATATTTTTGAAAAAATATTTTCATGCGTCCAGAGCAGCCAGTTTGAGGAAGGATATATGTGGCATTACACAGTATCTGGGGAAGTCTCTCTATGACTATTGGGAGAGATTCAAGAAATTGTATACTAGATGCCCCTAACACCAGATTAGTGAGCAGTTTCTAATTCAATATTTCTATGAAGATTTACTATATACAGATAGAAGTCTTATAGATGCTGCCAGTGGAGGTGCTTTGGTGAATAAGACCCCTCAAGAAACTTGGAAATTGATAGAAAGGATCGCAGAAAATTCTCAACAATTTAGCACAAGAGAGGACGTCCATACTCGTCGAGTAAATGAGATAAATGTCTCATCAATTCAACAACAATTATCTGAATTAACTTCAGTTATTCGACAGTTGGCTGTAGGAAATTTGCAATAGACCAAAGCATGTGGTATTTGTAAGGACATGAGTCACCCTACAGATAGGTGTCCAGTGTTACAAGATTAAGGAGTTGAACAGGTAAATATGGCTAGTCACATATCCACGCCAAGAGAGCAGTATGATCCGTACTCTAACATCTATAACCTAGGTTGTAGGGACCATCCAAATCTTGGCTGTGGAGGAAATAGATAGCAAAACTTCATGCCAAATAGACAGCAATAGTTCCAGCAACAGTACCAGTCCCAACCGCAATCTTCTTCTTCTGATTCGGGTCCTTTTTTGGAAGAGCTGGTGAAACAATTAGCTGCAAGCACTATTCGACATCAGCAAAAGACGGACTTTGACATACAGGAGATATGGAATCAAATAAGTCAGATGGCGATATCGATTAACCGTCTGGAATCCCAAGGTCAAGAAAAACTGCCATCTCAACTCGAAGTGAACCCAAAGAATGTAAGCGCCATGACTTTGAGGAGCGGAAGAGAAGTTGAAGACCTGAACTCGTGATTCCGAAGGATAAAAATGAAGAACGAATCGGAAAAGAGTTTGAGGAGGAAGGAATGAGAAGCGCGATCCAAAGGTAATTTTTGATTTTATAATTAAAGTTAGAACTATACCACCACCTTTTTCGAGCAGGTTAGAGAAACTAAAGAAGCAAGATAAGAAAAAGAAAATTCTAGAGGTGTTTTGAAAAGTGGCAATCAATATCCCTTTGTTTGACGCGATCAATCAAGTGCCAAAATATGCTAAATTCTTGAAGAACTTATGCGTCAACAAGAAGAAATTGAGAGGAGAAATTTTCAAATTCATCGTCAGAAGCGCCTAGACTATTATGACGTGCCCATGTCAAAAAGGCACGTGGTAAATTTTAATTCAATAATTTCGTCTTTAGAAGGGTTTCTACTAACAGGACGTGCCCACATCTTTTCTTTTCCTTTTCCTCTCCTTTTTCCCTTTCCTTTTTCTCTTTGTCTTTCTTTCTTCTTTCTTTCTCTTTCTTTCTTCTTTCTTTCTCTTTTCTTCTTCTCTCCCTTTCCATTTTCTTCCTTTCTTTCCGTTTCTAGCTGCAACACCGCAACCTTAGGTCCTCAAATTCCACCGCTGCCCATCAATTGCCGTTGTCGCCGCTCATCGGGCGCGATTCTTCCCCATCCATCGTGAGCCACCCAACGTCCTCGGCTGCCGATCATAGCTTTCATCATCATCAACTTTACCATCGAGCCATTAAAGGAGAAATTTTTAAGTTGATGGTGATCCTGATCTGTCAATTTTCATCTACCTCCACACCTCCACCACCATTATCTCTCGATGCCAAGTTGTTGTACTTGCATGGATAAGTTCATCAATTGATGATCGGTTAGCCACCATCGAGCTCTACATATCTTTTGCTCGTCACCTGTAGCTGTCAGCTGACCTCCTCAGTTTTCAGGGAAGTTTCGTTATCCCTTTTACTTCATCTTTTGATTCTTTATTTTTAACATTGGGGATAATGTAATGTTTAGGTGTGGGGGGAGAGTAGTATATTGATAGTATATTGAAAAAGTTCAAGTATAGGCATTTTTGTTGAAATTTTTTGTTTGACTTTGTCAAATTTTATCCAATTTTTGCCACTTCTTGCATATTTTTGTGGTTATTCCTGATTAATAATGGCTAGATGTCTCAAATTTTACCATTACTAAGGTTTTATACTCTAAGATGTTAAGCATAATATGGTTAAATCTAAGAATGTCTTTCTGGTGAATATTTGAGATTTTGTGATTTTTTACAATCTTTGATTAACTTTTCTAGGTATTGTAAATATTTTTCTGGCATTTTTTATGTAAATTGGTTCAGCTATTAATCTTAGTTCTCCATGTTCGAAAAATAAAGTAGACTTATGTGGTTTTTAATTTTATTTTGGATACTTATTTGTGAATAATATTTAGCTATACTCCACTAATATCGTTGCCTAGTAACTGGGAGTCTTCACCACAAGTGTCGATTTTTGTGTGAAAAAAATGACGATAACTATGAGTATGTGGTCCTTTAGTGATAAAAGTCGAGTGACCGGGTTCCTTCCTTTTGTTGATGTCGGAGTTCGCGTCAAAAGGCTTGAATGGCTAAGAACTAAGCTTTTTCCCTTAAAAAAAGGGAGAATGAACTAATAGTGAAAAAATGTGCAAGTGTGTGAATAATTGTGTTAGCCTACTGATCCATGAAGTTTAATGTTGAGATTTTGCTTAATAGTTGAACTGTTTGTTGAAAAATGCTGGTTGAATATTTTATATTCTTAGATTAGTTAGTTAGGAATTGGAAAAGTCTTTGATTTTAAAAGCTAACTGGAGAGATATTTCTTAGAGATTAGCCACTAATACTTGACATGTATTTTAATTGTATCTTGACAATAGAAGATTTGAGCAATAGCCATTGTTTGAATTTTGACTGCTTGATTTGTTGTTCTCATGCTTGAGGATGAGCATGGTTTAGATGTGGGGGAAATTGATAGGGTGTGAAATTGTCATTCAATTTATGATTATTTGTCCTTTTATTCTAGCTAATGTTGTATTAATTGATAGATTCTACTTATATTTGGTATTTGGTACTAATTGTAGGAAGGTAGAGCAAAAAGTGATAAAAAAGGTGATTTTTCAAGAGTTTTCCAATTTAAGATGGAGTTTACATGGATTATTAGTGGAAGATTAGGAAATTACCATTTTTCTTAGATATTTTATTAGGAAATAATTAGCATTAGTTGGAGAAGTTTCCTTTTGCAATTAGAATTTTATTTTTGGTTGGCCAATAGACAACCAAAATATTAGGACTTGATAGGAAATCGAATAAGGATTACAATATTCTTAGAGATTAGCCACTAATACTTGACATGTATTTTAATTGTACCTTGGTAATAGAAGATTTGAGCAATAGCCATTGTTTGAATTTTGATTGCTTGATTTGTTGTTCTCATACTTGAGGACAAGCACGGTTTAGATGTGGGGGAAATTGTCATTCAATTTTTCCTTTTATTCTAACTAATATTGTATTAGTTGATAGATTCTACTTATATTTGGTATTTGGTACTAATTGTAGGAAAGTGGAGCAAAAAGTAATAAAAGAGGTGATTTTTCAAGAGTTTTCCAATTTAGGATGGAGTCTACATGGATTATTAGCGAAAGATTAGGAAATTACCATTTTTCTTAGATATTTTATTAGGAAACAATTAGCATTAGTTGGAGAAGTTTCCTTTTGCAATTAGAATTTTATTTTTGGTTGGCCAATGGACGGCCAAAATATTAGGACTTGATAGGAAATCGAATAAGGATTACAATAGACATTCGGATGGTGAGGAGTTACAACCGAGCCACTTGGGCTTTTTTTTTTCTTCTTAGTGAGTTTTCTTTGTCGAACGCTGATGCGAAGGTTCTCAATGAATTCGCGCAGCTTCTTCTCAATGATGTGCGGCTAATTCTCTTTTCTAGCCAAGGAACAACGGAGGATTTGGTTCATCTAAAATTGTGATATCAAATTGATTATTTTTATTTCTTTTATTTTACTGGTATCCGTATGTTCTCTGATTTAATTTCTTATGGTTACTATTTTATTTGAATATCAAGGGCACCCAATATTTAATTAATCTAATAACCTAAAACCAGTTAGAGCAGTTAAATCCATAATTGTTTAATTGCTTTAAATTAGTGGTGACTGGCATGATTCGGTTTGTGTCAGGGGAACATATGGGTTAATTTAAAATAACACTAACTGGTTTTAGCGTGTTATTTGGTTAAAACAGGGTTTCTCTAATTCTTAAGGTAATTAGGAAATTGAGTTCTACGGTCGTACCTGGGCTTATTTTTTGATTAGGAAAGTGATTAACGGTCGTACTTTAATCACCGATACAGTAAGGAGAAATTGATTGTCATCGCTTGTTTGGCAGTTATAACTTATTTATCAGTGAGTGAATGAAATTATTATTGCATCCATGATCAATTAAGTGAACCATTTCTGAAGTTATTTCTTGGCTAGAGTTTATTTATTATTGTTTCAATTTTAGTAAATTATTTGTTACACCTTTTTATTTGAATTGTTTAATTATTCATATTTTTATAAAAATCCCCCCATATTCTAAATCTAGAAGAAACAAATTATCCCCAGTCCCTGTGGATTCGAACCTACTCATCACTATATACAAAAATTATATTTTTTTTGAGTAGCTATTTATTATTGTACAAACTCGACACCTGTCAGCTTTGTTTAGTAAAAATTTCAAACTTTGTCAAGAAAATAAAAGATTGAGAAAAGAAAATAATAATTTGAAGAGAAAAAAGAGTTAACTTTTTATGTAAAACAAGGATGATTTGAAAAGAAAGTTAGATGAGAAAACAAAATTTTATGAAAAAATTAAGGAAGAACAAAATTTGTTGAAAAAAAGAAAGAATGACCTCAGTAAATTTCTTCAAAAAGAGAAACAAGATTTTTTTTGAAAAGAAAAAGGTAAGAAACACAATTGTTAACAAAAATTGTACTATTTTTAAAAAGGATGGTCTTTGCTTTATAAAATTCTCTCATATTAAAAATCATGATATTATGTATAATTATTGTTGTCAATATATCAATATGAAAAATAATTGTTATGTAAAAGAAATATCAATATAGGAATGAAAATCATTTGGATATTGAAGGATACAACTAACTCCTATGAATAAAAAAAGGATATCAAAAGTAATTTCTCATGTAGGTATTCTAGAAGAAATTGATCCAAATGAATCTTAAAATATGGTACAAAATTTCACTTAGAGTTAAAAGCTCAAAGAACTTGAGTGAAATAGTGAAAGGTGAAGATGGAAAACTATAGCGGTAATAATCTTTCCAAGTAGTTGAAAAGTTATGCCTATAATAAGATATGTTCTCAAAAGTTAAATTATTATATTTGCCTCAAATCTTAAGTATTTTAAATTACTGGTATTTATGTCCTAAATTATATGATGTAACCTAATTTGCACTCTTATGAGGATAAATCACATGTTTTATGCATACATGTCCTATGTGCAAAAATGTGATTTGAATTGATTGGACATATAAATGTTTGATTGTGATAACCCCCAATATTTTCTAAATTAGTTCATAACTTGCAAAAGAAAAAGGGGAGCTTTCTTTGTTTTTTTTTTTTCAAAAGAGCTTATGTAGATGAAAATCTTTTATGTTAAATTGATATGATTTTTGTATATGGACTATGCTAGTTATCTAAGTTTGACATATTTTAACCACTAAATATAATGTATCTCATTATTTAAGTGTGAGAGCAATCTACCCTAATTTAGTTAAAATTAGCATATTATTTTGTGCAAGTAAAATGATTGTGATGTTACTCTACAGTTATGTACATAAATGCTATATTTATGAATGTTGATATCTCATAAGAAAATGAGTTAGGTATCTATCTAGTAAACTTCAAATCTTCAATTACAATTAGATAAGTTGGATATATAAGCAAGCTCTAAGCCTCACAAAAATCAAAAAGTTGTATCATATATGTTTCATTGATGATTAACTCTTGTTTTGATGCTACTTTTATGAATTCCTTGGTACTTATTAATACATTTGTCGAAATAGGAGGTGTGACAGCCCCACCTCCCCCTAAGGCGAACCAAAGGGTTCGGCGGACCGCCTGCCCAACTCTCGCTGGGACTCAGTCACCTCAAGTACAACCGAGAAGACCACAAGAACAAGTATAATAATAATCCTAAACTTAAAGCAAACTTATATACATATCTATCTCAAAAGAAAGTACAAACTCAAATATACAAGGGTTCTTCAATTCTTCAAACACCCAGCCCGCTAAACGCTAGGGCGAGAACCATTACAAAGTTCAAAGAACTAGACTAGGCTAGTCTATACAGAGCTCTCGTCCTTGCCCGCCTTCCCCTGCTAAGGAAAACAAAATTAAAGGAATGAGCTAAAAGCTCAGTGAGGCTCCAAACACATAATTAAACAAGGAGTCCAAAGCATTAACCATAGATAACCAATAATTCAATGAACATTTACAATATGAAACGGTAATAATACATTCATTAAAAGGATACGTGCTCACATGGAGCCATTCATTCATTCATTCTCCTTTCATGTCCTTATTCCTCCAATCATTTGAAAATGCATTTTTGTAAGTAAAACCCTTCATTTACATTACCACTCGTTCATTCATTTCATTTCACCCCTTCCGGACATTGGTCGGACTCCACCCAACAACAAGGTAATACTTGAGTATACCAAACATTCACCCATGGTCACCAAATCGCCCGACCGAGTCCGCTTCTAGCTCGAGTTGATCGGTAACGAAGGGCAGGGCCCAGTTCAGCCAAAAGGCTTACATTCATGCACAAGTAACGTTTAAATCGTTGCATCATTGAAAATTTAACATTCTTTTAGGTCGAGTGTGGTAAAGTACACACTGGCCTAGTAAAACTCGTTTTGGAAATCATTGAGAGCACTTAACACATTATCAAACATCCACAACAAGTCATATAGTCAATAGAAATACAACAAACTAGGAACACTCACCTATTTACGCAAAATAACGTTCAAAATATCCTTCCGGATAGTGCCTTCAGTCATCGATGAAACCTAAGATTAAGCAAGAGAGAATATTACAGTGCATCTAGCAAAACAATTAGGTGAAATTGAAGAAAATCCAACTAACTACGAGTAGAACGTATAAAGATGACTTTAAAAGTGAAAAGAGGGCATTTGGATCTGAGGACGGAAATAATTAAGGGTTTCCCAAATCAAACACAAAACTAAACTAAAAAGGGTTGTAGAAACTTCCAACGGAAAACAGTTGGATTGAAGACCAATCAGAACCCAGCTAGATAGGCTAAAGAAAGATTTTGTTTTCCGTGAATCTTCTATATGGCTCAAAATCCACATATATATTCAAGTAAATATTACATGACAAGTGTCTTGATGAAAATCATGTGAAAAGGGAGGACAAAATACCTTAATTTCACACTTAAAACCTTACTTGAAAGTAGTTTTCTCGTGGCCGAGAAAACCCTAATTCATACCTCTTTATTTTGGTAAGGGAGTAAGTAAACATTTGAAGTTTCAAACTGAAGAGGTATTATGTTTTAAAATGGTAAAACGGTTATGATATTCGCCAAGCAAAAATATATAAGTTCAAATAGAGATGTAGCTCCTCGAACACCCTTCGGGAGAACTGATGTAGTTCTCAATGAAGTGCGTCCAACTCGACACAAAAATCACATTTCTAAATCCACTCTAACTTACTCAAATTACCAGAAAATAAACAGACAGCATTTCCCTGTAACCACTTCACTTTCACCCTACCATCAAATACCAATTCTCATAGCAAGTAGTCACAATCACATATAATAAATTGGAGGCTCTTAAATCCCCTTAAAGTACAACCAATTGGAAGCTCAAGAACCAACCATGAGAAAGCCCCTAAATTAAAACCCTAAAACTGAAATTTCTGCACAACTGCTGAAATTTTCCGCAATTGACCACAATTAATATGTACAATCTTCATTTTATACCACATCAATCTATCATTCCATGACCAACTAACACTAATCTTATAAATCAGAAAATTCCCCAATAAATCAGAAATTGATCCAACTTTACTTAAAATCATGAAATTCTCTACAAAATAGCATAACTAACCTCTACCAACCACCAATTAACCATTATTAAAGCAAGAGATACGTTCTTATCCAACTTACCTCAAACTCAAGAAAGCTAGCAACTTAGAGCTTCCCTTTCAAAAATCACTCCACCCAAAGCTTTAATCTTCCTTATTGTACAGTTGTATGGTGTAGCTTTCAATTTGGTTGGCTAAAACTCAAGATTTAGGCAAGCAAGTGAAGTGAAGAAAATGGAGTTTTTCCTCTCTTGTTTTCTCTCCAAGATAGCCGGCCAAGGAAGATGAAAAATGAAGAGCAAATGCAGCCAAAACAAGATAAGTATGGGGAGAAACAACTGGTCAAAGTTGGCTGCCGAAACTGCCACGTCACAATCCGGCCGGATTCCAGGCCTGATTCAAGGCAGTGGCGGATCAATTTTTTTTTCAAATCCCTCAAGCAATCCGGCCGAATTTGGTCCAAAATCTTTCCACCAAAATTTTTTTTTTCCAAGCTCAAACGTTGCGCTCATCCGCTTTTCCGACAAAGATATATATAGTCTCACACAATTACACTTGATATACAAAATCACACGTTCATATATATAGAATGAAAACCCTCCTTAGAAATGGATAACAAAATGTTTTCATTTTAAGAGGGAAAGTGAAATTAAACAAAAATGCTGAGAATATGTGAAAATTTTAGGGTTCTCACAGGAGGAACTATAATAAGTATGAGCTAAAATTACTTTAAAAATGATCCTTTACGTAAATGCCCTTGAATGTACTTGATGGTATACTTTTGAAGGGAAATAACTCCTTGAATATTGATTATCCCTTTGTGCTTACTGGATTTACATGATTATTAAGAGAAAAAGATATTTGATGAGATATGATAGTGAAAGTAAGCAGGGCCTTAATTAAAGAGGAATCATGAGATTGAAAATACTGCCTTGATTGAGGGGAGTCCAATGCTTTACCTTATGGGAGCCTTTTTGTTATGGAACTAGAATATACAATGTGCTTAATTTTAGAGGGAGTTACTTGCAATTCTTTCTTCGTGAATAATTTCTCTTCATGTTTACATATTTTATTTTTGACGATATCAAAAGGGGGGGAGAAAATTGAATGATATTTCTTTTAATGTTAGGTTTGTATTTAGGGCGAGTTTACTTGAATTCTATTTTCTGATCTTTAAAATATCATAGATTAAAAGGGAGCCTATTTGATTTTGTTTGATAAAAAAAAATCATCATTTTGTTTGTCATCATAAAAAAAGGTGATATTGAAGATCTAGATCAATTAATTCTTGGTTTTGATGATTAACAAATCAAAATGATGATTTGGACTAATGTTTTTAGCGAGAATTTTGTTAAAACAAATGTTCAAATATTTGGGAAAAGAAAGGATGAAAAATAGAAAGGAATGAAAATTATCGCTCAGATCGGACGCACAATTACTTGATCGGGCATTTGAAGCATCACAATGGAAATATCCCCATCATTGGACATAACATTGGAGCATAATGAAGGGTTGCTGTCCGAACATTGAAACAAATGACATCGGATAAAGGTGTCAGAAGCTACCACACTCTATTAGCCATCTGAAATTAAATGCAAAAATTGAGAAGCTATTGATCTTTTTTGGACGTATTTGTTGGACAGTAAAATATTTTGATCGATCGTTCAATAGGATGTCAGATGTATGGTTTGGTCACAAAGCATTTGGTTCGACCGTCTGACAGATTTAACGGCTAGATTTTAATAGTTAGTTTTTTTGACCATTGCAGAGCTTCTTGAACTAGATTTTAACAGTTAGGAATTTCGACGGTTCGAGGAGAGGAAATGAATAGAGCTTGCAAGGCTGAGGATGATAGCTTAGCTAATGTAGCTGAAAGTGGAAAGTCTTTGGAAAAAGCAGCTACGAATGCATCCAAGAAGTATATTGAAGTTGCAATGAACTCAGCTATTGCATTAATGAAATCAGCTATGAAAGCCCTTTAATCTAACTCGAGAAAAGTTTATCCATTTTAGGTCAATTATCATGTTATCTGCTCCCTTTTAATTATCCCCAAAAAGAGCATGTTTTTAATTCTTGAAGGTTCTTTTTTTTTTTTTTCCATTTTTTGCTTTTTTCTATATTTTTGTTAGGATTCAGTATGTGTAGTATGTGTTTTGTTCATGAGAGATAGAGAGGCAACTCTTGACAGTCTAATGTTTGCTAGAGTCGATGGTCCCTAGTTTCCGATAGGCTATTGGTGAATGGAAACAGCACAATAGCACTTCTTTGATTCGTTTGAACTTTGAAGTAGAATAATAGGTTTCCAAGATCGTAAATCCCCTAGTTTTCGTCTAATTTACAATAATTGACTTTTTAAAGAGTTTTTTTTTAAGTTTAAAAAAATTGCTTTTAAGTGCTGACACGTGACTACACGTGCGATTATGCTATTAGAAGTTGGAAGAAATTGGTTAATTGCCAAATTTTGCATAAAATTGTATAACTTGGGGATTACATTTGCTTTATTAAATAGATAGGGAATTTGTTCCACGCAAATGATATATTAGGGACCAAAACTAATTCTCCTAGAGAAAATGTCTACTGACATTAGTTTGGATCCCTTTAATTTTTTAAATATTATAAAAATTTTTAAAAGGTATTCTAAAAGATATTTTTAAAAAAAATTTAAAATTTTTTAATATTTTAAAAAATATTTTAAAAATTCTACTACTAAATATTTTAAAATATTTTTTAAAAATATCTAAAAATATACTCTAAAAACTCTGTTACAGTAAAAGTTTTAAAAATATCCAAAAAAGGCTAATCCAAGCGGAGTAGCCCAGCAGTCGGTCCAAGCCAAGCTTGTTTCCGTAAGTTTGGATGCCTACCCCTCAAATTCACTAGTCACTCGACTCACTACTGACACTCGTCTACTTCCGAGTTCACCGGAAGTAGTTCACCGAGTCATAATTCATTTCACAGAGAAGAGAAATGCAAATTCTCCTCATTGAATTGGATTAGTATAACTTATCTGGAAAAAGGAAAAGGAGCAAAAATAAAATGGCGGCGTTGGAAAGCGTTGGGGGATTGGCGTTGGAAAGCGTTGGGGGATTAGCGATGCACGTAATCCTCTCCAAACTGGCACCAAACGACGCCGCATCAGTGGCGTGCGTGAGCCGACGGTTTCGGACATGGGCTTCCGACGACGATTCCCTTTGGTCCAAATTTTGTTCCGATGACTTTCAGCTCAATTCGCCACTTGACCCCGTCGGCAACCCCACTGCTACCTTCAAGGTCCAAATTTTTGTTCATCTTATGCATTTTTTGGATCTATGTAATCATTTGGAGATTTAGTGTTTTTGTTGGAAATTGGGTTGAATTTTGATGAAGAAAAAGTTAGTGAAAAGGGCAAAAATTTCGGCTATTATGCGTATGTGAATTTGTGAAGATTTAGGTAATGATGTGGAAATTTTTTTTTCCGTGGGGATGTGAATTGAATGTTGATGAAGGAAAAATTAGTGACAAGGGCAAATTTTCAGCTTTTATGCATTTTTCTGTAGCGAATATGTGAAAATTTAGTAAGGAGAACTTGTGTGCGTGTGTGTTTTTTTTTCCTTTGTGGAAATTGTGTTGAATTTTGATGAAGGAAAAATTAGTGAAAAGGGTAAAATTTTCAGCTTGTATGCATCTTGCGAACGTGTGAAAATTAGTTAATGATGAGAAAAAAAAATTTTTTTGGTGGAAAATTGGGTTGAATTTTGATGAAGGAAAAACTTAATGAAAAGTGCAAAAAAATTCAACTTTTATGCAATTTTATATATGCGAATGTATGAAAATTTATGTAATGATGTGGAAATATATATATATATACACACATATATAGGTTGGAAATTGGGTTGATTTTGGTGAAGAAAATTAGTGAAAAGGGAAAATTTTTAGCTGTTTGTTTTAATTGAGAATATTATTGGAACTCCCATTTTTAGCTGTTTGTTTTAATTGGAACTCCCATGTCTGTCAATAAAACTCCTCTAATTGGACAAAAACTATCCCCATTTTTTTTGTATTCATGGGAACTTCCTTGTTGTTAAATTGTAATTAAAGTGAAATTAAGGGGCTATTTTTATATTTTTACGTGTCTAAAATCAAGACAATTGAAATTAACAAACATGAGAGTGCTGATAACAATTCTTCTGTTTATAAATGTCATATGTATTGGCTCTTGTGTAAATTGGACACTATTTTGTGTTAGCATAAGACCAAAGTTGGTTTTTATGTTGGTATCTGTGTAATTGTGTTTAGTTGTGTATATAGAGTTCAAGGTATTAATAAGAGATTCCTATGGCCTTCTAACTTGTAAGAATTTGTTAGTGTTAATTGTATGGCAGCCATGGTTATGGAAGCTTTTCTTTAGAGGCAGATCTAATCATGTGTGAGTTCACTTGGTTTGTTCCATCTGGGTTATATTTTACTTTCTTAAGGGGGTCTAGAGGAGTTGTGGTAATTGTCCATGAGCCATGGACGAAATTGGTTGGAGCTTCATTTCACGGTTTTGGAACTGAAAATTATCATCCATATATGTATCTAGAAGAATTTTTGTCTGTTTTGTATTCGTTTAGCTCCCAGATTGGTATTTAATTTTTGGAGCTTTATTTGTTTATGTTTTGTTTGTTTTCCATTGTTTTAGTCATAGTTTCTTTGAGGGATGTTTCTGGATAAGCAAGGTGATGGAATTCTACCCTAGCAAACACCCTGTCCAGATTTTTTATGATGACATACTGTGTAGATCTTTTATTAGGAATGTTTAATCTGCACAAAAAAAAGGAGAAAATGCAGCAATTATTTATGTAACATGAAGAAGAGGTGCTTTCTATCTTATTGCTTTGCATTAGCTGAAGAAAGTTGGCAGACCATGAGCTCATCTCACCATTTATAAGTTGCACAATAAGCGAATTAAACTATCTCTGTTTCATGGGACTAATGTGAAAGCGTTAAAAATTTGTTGTCAGTTATACGTGGGATGATTGCAACTGTTTAATCACTTCAAAAGAGGTAGGAAAAACTAGGAATGTTTAATCTGCAAAAAGATGGAGAAAATGTAGCAATTATCTACGTAAATTGAAGTAGACGAATTTTCTACCCCATTGATTTGGATTAACTGAAAATAAGGTTGGCACACTCATGAAGTCATCTCACCGCTTACACTTGAAGTATGCTTGTGACATTGCACGCTAAGCCAATCAATCTGTCTTTGTTTCATGTGAGTAATGTTATAGCATTTTAAATTGATAGTCAGTTCTTTCGGAATGATTGCAACTATTTAGTTTCTTTTAAAGAAGAAGGAAGAGAGAACTTAAAGATGTCATTTCACCATACTTCTTTGGCTACTAATAAGGCCAGTGTTGTACCACTGTCAAAATAACAAGAAGTTATGCACTTTTCTAAAAGAAATAGAAAATTAGTTTCTCTTGATTCCTTTTGAAGACCTTATACTTGCTTATGCATGTGCCTTTGGGCTTCAAATAAGATCATTACTCTCTCATTAGCTGTGTTTTTTTAATAGGAGAACTCATTCTGTATACTCTCTCTCTCTCCTCTTTTTGTGTGTCACTTTCATTTGCATGCATGATAAGGTATCTTGAGTACTCCAGGAATTGTTCCCTTCAGAACTAAAAATTTTAATTTGTCAATTTGATTTATTGGCATGAGTAGAAACTATAGCACTTGTTATTTGACTTGAAGTAAGCATCTCATATGCCGTGTAGGCTGTCTGAAAGTTATGGGGATTCTGTTGGTGTTATTTATGACCAATGTAATCTTTTCTTATGTAGGCTAGAGCTATATGTTTACACTTTATTTTATTCACAGGAAGCTTATGGAACATGGCGTGATGCTTTTCATATGTATCCATGGCCCCTGGTGATGCGGGTTAAAAGATGTTGGGACAGACTTAAAAACTGGTTTGCTGCAAATTTCCCAGAAATATTGGCTACCTTACGTAGAGGTGCATCAGAGGAGGAAATAAATGCTTTGGAGTTGAGTTTGAAAGTAAAACTGCCTCTTCCTACCAGGGTTCTTTATCGTTTCTGTGATGGCCAAGACTTAAAAGCTGATAATTTAACTGGTCGTGTGCCTCAGAGTTTGTTGGGTCTTATTGGAGGCTACTCATTTTATGACCACCAGGTCAATGTGTTTCTGTTGCCATTGGAACAGATAGTTGAGGAAACAAAGGATTATATACAACAGCTTGGATTATTAAACGGCAGACCCAAATATATTGTTGTTGCAGCTTCTTGCACTTACAGGGAGAAGACTTTCTTCCTAAACTGTCGAAGTGGCCAACTTCATGTGGGTACACGGAATCTCTTAACAGATGGGGCAATGATTCCTTGTGTACCAGGATCATTGATAAGTTTACTAAATGACAGAAAAGGTAGTCAGGTGCAAGATGCTCTTTTATTGTGGCTGGAAGAACATTGCCGACGCTTGGAAAGTGGCATTATTAAAGTACGTCAAGATGGTGAACTCAGAGGCATCAACCTTTTTCCAGAATTACCTCCTCTTTGTTGCACTGCTATAACAAATGGTGTAAAGGTATTTTATTTCCCCATCTATTGGGGGTTCGGCTCTTGTCATAAAGATTATAAACTGATGTATGTCTTGAGATATCCCTAGTTTTTTCTCTAAATCTGGTGTTATTTCTTTGACTGCTATTTTTGCTGGTAGCTTTGCTCCGTATAGCTGAAAATTCTGATGTTTTCTCAAGGTTCGAGCTTCTGCTGTATTTGTGCCCGAGGGCAGTAACCTTGAGGATGAAGATGAAAAATATTTGTTTGCTTATTCTGTCCGTATGTCTCTTTCACCTGAGGGATGCATCATCAGTGGTATGAACTTTGGCTCTTGCCAACTCTATTGGAGACACTGGGTCATCTGTATTGGTGATGCTGTCGTAGACAATGTAAATGGTGAAGCTGTTATTGGAAAGGTGAAAATTTTATTCTTCCTGGTTCTCATGATATTCACCAGTTGTTACTTGCTGTTATCAATGATTCTAGACACCTGATTTTAGAAAAGCTAATTTATTCTGTTCTGAATTGGTTTTCAAATTCTTTCATCATTTTTAAGGGTAAAAAAGCTGAAAATCAGAAGCAGTATGAGAGGTGCTTTTGGCTTCTCTGATTCTGCTTTTGAACATCTGAAGCATTTGAGAACAAGCCTTTAGTTTTGACTTTTCCCAGTGATGGAAAGGTTTTAACGTTTATGCTTAGTTTTTACTCCCATCATGTTGGGCACAGTTATGCTTAAGTTGGTGGTTTAACCAGGCAAATGCAGGTGAAAGGTTTGCTCTGAGATTTATTGTTTATGCTTCTTTCCTACAGTTTCCGCTTCTACGTCCAGGAGAGGAAGAATTCATTTATGAGAGCTGCACATTTTTATCAAGTTTGCCAGGTTCTATTGAAGGCTGTTTCACCTTTGTTCCCGGAAGGTAAACCAAGTTGACTGTCGGTAGTATGAATGTTTAGATTTTCACTTCATTAATCTATTTGTTCTACTTCTGTATATATGTGATTCCACTGACAAAAAGACACAGATTGAGCAATAATATCTCTCGTTAGGATTAATAATATTAGATACTACGACATATGATGCAGCACCAAAGCAGTTGGTATGCCAACATTTGTAGATAGACTTTGTGTAAGGCTTACATCTCATACATACATGACAGAGAAGTGAAGGAACTAAGATCACCAAGAACCAAAACAGAAAATGCGAAGAGAAACCACGGAAGATTTAAGATTAGGAACAAGAATGAATAAGGAATTCTAGGAATCACTGATGGGAACCTTTAGGCATCACACTGAGTGCTACATTGTACCACAACCCCAAGAAGACATCAAGTCTGTTGGAATTTGAGTGTGGTAAGAAAATCTGTCTTCTGTCAGTGAAGAAGTAAAATAACAACTGACTCTGAACCAAAGTTTACCTCAATTTGAATTTGACAATAGGAGCTGGACTCCTTTTTTAGTCCTGACACTGATTCCAAATCACAGACGATTCCTCATTTGACTTTATGTCTTGACTGCTAAAAGCTGCTAAATTTGGAGTTGCTGAAATGCCCATATTTACTAAAGGATTCAGAAAAAACCTTAATCTCATAGTATAGACTCCCAACTTAAGAAACCCTGAAATTCACCTATCTATTTACCGAATAGGCTATTTAACATCCCAGGAGTGCAAAGCAAATGCTTGAATGCATTTTTAAAAATCTTTGATTTTCGGTTTTTTTGAGGTGTGTGCTAACTGCATCAGCAGAATAGTTGCTCTTTCTTTTTGCATCATTTGTTGCAACTTGGGGGAAGTATGTATCTCGACTGTCAACTACACATTTTCATATTTTGAAGAATTGTTCTCTTAGGTGTGCTTAACTGGCTTCAAGTTTATTTGTTATTTGGTCAATGACCTCTATTACTCTGGTTCCTAATTATTTTTAATGTACTTATTTATGGTTCTGAAGCTATTCTTATTAACAGCATATGTTCTGCTTTAAATTCAGGTGAAAAGGGGAAAAAGAAAAAACGAATGAAGTAGAATTTACTAGTAATGCAGAACTTTTTTCCTTTTACATTCAGGGCTGGTTAATGGGAAGTTGCAAAATAGATAGATCCTGTCTGTAAGTTACGCAAGGGAAAGTTGTTAAATTTTGCCAATTGATGCATTCTGGTGCATCAAAACTATGCAATTTCCAAGTAACTGAAAGACTAATAGTTATTGTGTTTCCATGAGATTTTTTATTTCCACAAGTCTCTGTAGGGCGATATTTTGTATCTAAACCTGTCATTTGGATGGCAGACCATTCTTCTGCCTTTTGTACGGTCTAGTGTTTTTTAGTTAATGACATCAGTATGTAAGATGGAAGCTAAAAAAGAATTTATATTGGTCAGGTATCTGAAAAAGCTATCTGGGACCAGATTTTGTTATAGTTTCTTCAGGTCTCTTGATGTGGTCATTGCATCGAACCAAGTCTCTTGACTGGTAGAAAAAACTATTTCATTTCTTTTGGCTGGTTGGGCAGGGGACATTGCAGCTTTCAATGAAATATGTGGAACTTTGAAGTTACCGTGGCTTCATGTGTTCAACTTTGCTGTATATTTCCTTTGGCTTTGATGTTTGTTTGACTCGCAGCAGACTGAAATGCTGTTGCATTGGGGATTGATGCCGTTATGATGGTTCAATGTTTGGATGTTGCTTGACTTCTCAATAATTACTCTTTTTATTTGTTATATTTTTCCTTCCTCGTGTCCTGCAGATTGGCAGATCCAAGTAGTAGCCCTTTTGAAGCACAGGTAGCAAGGTTCCCATTGCTGCTGCCAGACTATATTTTCTGATGGAACTGCTTCTAGTTTCATCTTGAAAATTGTTGTACTGGTTTCATGTATTTGCTTTTTCCAGGTGGTGTTTTTGTATTTAATATGCCTTGTAAAAAATTGCTAGTTGCTGCTGCTTGGAATTTTGTGTATGTAGAGGTATATATGGTTCTTCAACTGAGTAATTACTATATGCGCTTAGTTCAAGATTATACCTTTTGAACTTATCAACTGTTTGAGAAACTGTGTAATGGGTGTGAACTTTGTACATTATTCTAACAATAATGATGTTCTGGAGATTAACACAAAATTGAGCAGGTTAGAATGTCAGTTGTGTCATTAATGGCGTTCGAGGTAAAATCTCAATTGGTTTGATTTTTTTTTTAGTACAATTTTTTTTCTTGAACCAGTGGCAGTTAAGAATTCTCGTTGCCCTTTATAAAATGTAAATGAGTTCGCCTTTTATTGAAGAATTATATAATGAGAAGTGTTCTAAATTTGTTAATTGAAGAATTATAATATGCATTTGACCTTCTTTATTAATTTTCAGCACTATTAGTATAGGAGGACTAATTAGCCTAAATATTGCTAAGCAATGAATTGCTTTTCTATGTTTCCTCAAAAATAAAACAGAGTTTTCACCAGACATAACAAAAAAAGGGGAAAAAAAAAAAGAAAACTCATAATGAGATATAAGATTGCCTCAAAAATTTGATCTAGCAAACAAAGGCCTTTTGGGTGCATATCTGCAAAACCATCTTTCCTGTGTTTGATATTCCATGGTTATAAAGTTTTTAAATGCGTTTCTATCCTTCGAATTTATATAAAAGGAGTAAAAATCTACTTTTGGTTTTTTAAAAGAGCCAAATGCACAGAACAACCTTTACATTTCATTCAAGTTGAATGTTGTCAACTTATTTAACTCAACAGGCAATTGTTTATTTTAATAGTAGGAAATCAAACAGAAGCCAATTTATTCACAAATTCAAAAAAATACATATGATTAATATTTATGAGAAATTTCCCAGAGTTAACCATATATCTGGAGTGATTAACAAACTACAAACAATTTTGGAGAAGTTATAACACAAAATTCAATTCAGTGATAAGATAAAAACCGCCCCTAAAAAAATTCATTAATTCATTTTCTTTTCAGCTACTTCTAGAAAAACATGTGCGACCATTAAATTGCAACATTTCGATCAACCCACAACTGATCAACCTATGATTTGAACAAACTCATATAACTAGCCTTTTCTACTCTCCTATTTTTTAAAACTCTTTGCTAGATTGGAATTAATGTTAAGAGTATTTATATGGCCCATATGACCACACACAATATTATTAAGATAATCTCTCATTAATTAGAAAAATAAATAGCTATATAAATAGATATGGATAGTTAGTTACAAAATTCTGAAATGAATAGATAATTGAAGGAAATAAGGAGATTTATGTCAGACGTATTTAGACTCTTTTATGACCATTTAATAATAGGTTGAGTCTATCTGCAACTCTAGTTCTATGATGAAAAGCTGTCCTAATTTTTATATACAAAGGCTTGTGGTCCCTCTCTATCCTAACTCATTTGCTAGTTTACCTGTCACTTACCCAAATATAATAGAAAGACGGAGAGGAAAGATCAAGTAACACTAATTGATCGTGTCTTGGAGCATTTGTTAACTAACATCTGTTAAATAATACCAATTGATCCTGTATTGGAGTATTTTTTAATTCATTGTGTTGAGATGGTCATCGAATATTTTGGATGGACTAACAATTGAGTACTTGATGTTACTAGATTAAAGATACCCCCTAATTTTATTACCTATAATTTACAAGTTTAAACCAAGAATCCTACCCTTTATGTTTAACATGTGGTATCCGAGTAAAGATTAAAGTTTATTATTTGTAAATCAATTATGTTAGTAATTCTTGATTGAGCTTACATTATCCTTGACAAACCTATAGAGAAAACAACCTACCATAAATCTAGTTGTTTGTTTATGCCTTTCATGCTGACTCAGTCATGGGCTTGAGGACCTATTCTTTTTTCTTTGGCCCTAACATTGCGCATACTGGGGCTATTAGAATTTGGATTTTTTTTTTTCCGCTTTGAGCACCCGGTATCTCCGCCATTAGTGAAATTAACTTAGATTTAATTCAGGGAGTGTTCACAGAGTTCCGACTCTTACTCGAGGGTAAAGATCTGACTCAGAGTTTTTTAAGGCACCACATGCATGAATCGAACTTGCACCTCCCGTTGGTATTAGAGAATTTGGATATTTACTTGTGAACTAATAATGAAAAAAAAAAACTCCCAGAAATATATGTCCGAGTTTGGCCAATTATACTTGCAGTTCCGGCGCATGCTAATTTCAAGTCCTTAGTAGTAGGCTGGTTCGGTATTACTTCACTGATTATAATCAAATGTCGTAAAAGGAATTTACGTGGTTGATTCACTGGATTGCCAAGCCTTTATATTGTCTAATTGTTCACTTTGAGGCTCTTGGCATTATTTGTCTCAGTATTGTGCAATGGTATATTTTAGCCATATAAATGATTATGAAACCCATAATGGTTGTTTCAGTTTGTAATTATAAGTCTCGAATGGCTACTCACTTTCGGTTTTGTTGATTCACTCGTTTGTTTTATGAATCAAGATGCATTAAATAAAAAAGGATTATTGACAGTTATCAGTATTGCACTCCGTACTTGAGACGTAATACTGCCGTATCCTGTGGCTAATATACAAGGCACAAAGCAATAAAGTCGCGTTACTTTAAAGTCCACCAAATATGAACAATAAATCCTCAAGAAGAGTCAATATTTATTCTTCACAACCAAAAGAAAATATAAATTTAAATTCCAAGGATCCATCCTGAAACAACATATAAATCTATAATGAACGTAGGCGTATGAAACTAGAGTCTCAATGATAATAAGTGGGGTGAGCGACAACTTGTTCAATAAATAGTAAATGTATTTTTTTTTTTATTGATTTGAGCATGTTAATATATATAATACAGTTCATGCATAATAGATCAAAGGTAATACACATAATTCTTTTCACGTTGAAACTCAAAGCACAAGTTACCCAATATCGCTGAATATCCAGTTTTAAACTTGACCAGTTAATAGGTTCCCAAAGAGTTACCAACTATTCATAATTGGCACGATTTGGTAGATATTAGAGTTACCAACTAATCATGGTTGACACGGTTCAATAGATACTAATGTCACTAAGTATTCCTGGCTGACACTTTAATAAATGTCACAGTTACCAACTACTTCCGGTTGGCACAGTTTAATGGATATCATGATGGTTACTAATTACTCTCGTTTGGCACAGTTTGAACTTGTTCTGTCAAAGGGTTCAAAATCCATGAACTCAAACAAATGTCATGTCACAATTTCCATCAACAGTAATGTAAATCAATAGCAAAGGAAATATTATAACACATACTTAAGCCACTTTAAAAAATATATATATAGTTTTCATAGCTTTATGAGTTCAACAACCATATTTTAAAAGATAAAAAGTACATGTACCTCGATCCAAAAGTATAGTCATGAGCTAATTCAAGTAATCCAAGTAAAGGTCACATTCCTCACCTTGACATACCAATAAAATACTCCATAACAACACTAAAGATAACAAACCATATTAACTTATCATGAAAGGGCCCTAAGCCCCTAACCCTACCCGTAACCAATCATTTTCACACTAAAGTGAAACATAAATTTAAACGGCCACCAACTGCTATAAGTATAGAACTAGGTAACGCATTATATAGACATAAAACTTTCTATATCTAGTTTGCAATGCAATAAACAGTACCCAAATATGAGTTTTCTACATCAAGATACGACCAAAAATTTGAAGTGTGATAGTACTGTGAATTGGATTTGGCCTAGCAATTGCGAGAGATCTAGCAACGGATGTAGGAGCAAATCCAAGATAGAATCAATTTTCAAGTTTGGGTCTCAAGTTCCAATTCCACATTAAATGATCTCCAACCCTCCATAGGCATTAGAAACCATTATTTTCATCTCCTCCAATAATAGTATTACATGAACAAACTCGCAACCAAGGTATTAAATCCAAATCAAATGATTGCTATCAAGATTATCTATCTTCATTTCGAGACAAACACTAAACCCACACACAAGTAGAGACAAAAACCAACTCTAAGCACCACAATCAAGAAATCTAAACTAAGGATTTGAGCTAAATATTACTTTGTCACTGTAATAAAAAAGAACCAAACTTAAGTTCAAAATTACAAGAAATTGCCTTGGGCAGTTGACAAAGTAGAATCTCCTAACTGACCATTTGCTGTTTGATCTTGATTTGCCAAATCCTCCTAGAATACGAGAAAAAAATAGGAGAGATAAGAGAGAGTTTTTGGTGGAGAAAGGAGGAAATGAGAAGAAGAAGAAGTGATTTGGTAAAGATGAATAATGAATTGATTGCTAAAATTTACCAACTTAAACACTAGCCACTTAACTTTTTGAATATTCTATTTTTCACCATAAAGTTTTATTTCTTCACAAAAGCCCCTCTTCTAGATACTTCTGTATCATTTTCTCCCCCTCTAATGTCTAGCAAACGAACTGGTTTGGATAGATTTACTAAATGATTGAACTATAAAATGAGTAATCTATTACATCATCTTCTTATACCTTTGGATCAAATTATGATATACTAGCAATTCACTCAATAAAGTGAGGAACAATTGTTCAACTTATTATACCAAAATAAAAATATTGCATTCATTTTGACAACAAAAGACTAGCAATTATTCACTTGTATACATTCTATGGAGTGATTATATACCTTTGGACAATATAACAACTCTTTCATGACTAGAGAAATACCTTTGGGCACATTATAAGTATATAATTAGGATTTCACAAAATGTAAGTAATTAGTTAATAAACTACATAATAATTAGGCTACTTTACTGACAACTAATTAATCAAGACTCTTATGTTTAGAAAGGTTATTTATCCTTAAATTGCCTAAGAATAATACTTATACAGTTTTTTTTCTTGAGATTTGGTGAAACATAATTGAGAATACTTTTTATATCAAATTATCTCAATACACATTTGATATGTGCTCAACAAAATCCTAGTCTTTCATTAATGGATTATAATTCAAAATATTTGGAAACATCATTCATCTAAAAGTGCACCCCATACGAGATTGACTAAAAATAAATATATTGCAAAAAACAATACCATATGGTTACAATCTAGGTTTTCCTCCTCTTTATAGAAAATCGAGATATACATATACTAACTTAATAAACTTGGATAGCCATTAAAAATATATCAAGAAATTGTGCAAAGATCAAGTGCTAAGAAGAAGGACCATTCTATACGTTCAAGTTCAATGGTCCAATTAGAATATTTACGAAGCCACTTGGGAGCTTGAAGAAGAAGGGGAGAGTGCAAACTAAGTATTTGCAATTGTTTGATCAACAACATACATTAAATTTTGAGGCTAAAACTTTTTATTAGAGGGGGAGAATATGATATGCAAGTATCCTAAAGAGGGGAATTGAAAATTGAAACAATCATGTTTTTGAAAATGAAAACTAGAATCAAGAAGTAGTGGGTATGGTGAGAAAAATATAAGTAGGATATCTAAAGTTGTAGTAAAAGTAGAAGTAAAAAGGAAAGACAATGTAGAGTTGGAATATGGGAAAGACTCTTCATTAAAGATACATGTCTACTAGTACAGACTTGGTGAATAACAAGATCCAAGCATTTATAGTCTTTATATTAAGACCATTATCAAGAAAATACACTTTTAGTAATAAGGAGCAAGTTTATGTGTAGATTTATGGGAGAGATGAGGATAGAAATTGCACTCAAAAGAACTCAAAAAGACATAGTCTAGTTTCTTGTGAAAAATACATTCAAATAGGGTTAAACTAGCAAGAACTAGAGTAGCTAAATGGTTTATTAAAAATATAGTAGTGAAAAGAGTTTCAGCCTAAAGAGAAGGTGGAAAATGAACTTGAATAAGGAAAATATGAATAGTTTTAGTAAGACGACAATGTTTACATTTAGCAACTGTATTTTGTTAAGGTATTTTGGACAAGATATGTATAGAATGGTACCATGCTCATTAAGAAAATCCTAAAACACGGTGTTATCATATTCATAACTTCTGTCACTTTGAAAATTTTTTAATTTTTGGAGAAAATAAATTTTTGACAATACTTTTGAAAGTCCAAAATTGATAAAATCTTCCGAATTTGCCTGTATGGAATAAACCAAGGAGTAACGTGTATAATCATTAACAAAAAGATAACAGTAAAAACCAAAATTTGACAAAATTGAAGATGTCCAAACATTAGAATGAACTAAATATGAGCGTTTATTACATGAATGTTCAACATCTTGGAGTGTAAACATTTGAATTTTCTTAATTGGCATAACAAACAAAGACCATGAAAAAACCTCCTAAAATTTAATGATAACAATTGTTCTATTTATGTCCAATACATATATAGGACTAACCCGTGTGTGCAATAGAAAGCGTAGAATCATTTCCATTACAAATCGTATCAGTGAATCTACCAATGTGAGGTGTCATATACATAGATGCCTTAGTGTTTGAATACTGGGAATCACCAGTCCTAGGAGGAATAGAAACAGACACAACATTAAAAGGCTTAAAATCCTTTATTTGGTGCTAAAGTAATGGACTAAGTGGTAAAAAAAGATAGTAATACAAAATAATATGACCTGATTTCAACCACAATTAATAGATAACTGATTTTTCTATATGCAGTTGAGATAGATAAGAGCCTAATAAATTGGTCTCAGGATATGGAATAGGAGAAACGTGATGAACATTTTAAACCGAATGTGTATAAGCAAAATAACAAAGGGAAGTTGAAGTGTTGTTCAAACCAAAGATGTTGAACTAATGGAGATGATGGACAATTGGAGAAAAGTTTAAACTCCCATACTTTACAAATAACTATCCACCACGACCAATGCTATTGCAACTACCATGACCTCTACCATGAAAATGACAATAGGAGACAGAGGGTGAATCTAATGTAACAATTAAAGCAAATGGGGATTCCACAGGAGATTGCTACAAGTGAAGAAAACATTATTCCTAATGAAGCAATTTGCATTGAGATTAGCAAATGAAGTCAATGTATTGGTGCAAGTCATAGTAGTAGCAAAGGCTTTGATTTATGAGAGATGACTAACAAGAACATAGATGATCAAATCCTTTGAAGACACTGGAGAACCAATAACAGCAAATGAATTTGATAGATGCTTTAGATTGCACAAATAGTTATTCATAAATTAGTTTCCTTTCTTAAGAGAGTTTCAAATCGTAGTTCACAGGCACTAACTGATCAATAGATCATCACTCTAAATCACCTAAACATCACGAGATATAGGTAAATCATGAATATCTTGGAAAATATCCTTTGGAAGCCTAGCATTTATCCAAGAGTAGAGGTTTTAGTTAGTTCTAAGACAAGCCATACATTGTGGAATTAAAAATTGCATTACCATTGGAATCAAGAACAACTTGAGAAGGGATAGGAAAAATTCTGTCAACTTAAACCATCAAATTGTCACCAAAAAGAACATGAACAAACTTGGATTTCCACAAAAGTTAATTAATGGAATCAACTTTAAGAGGAACAAGATGAATAATATTTGGAGCCACTAACATAGACATGGCAGAAGTAGGCATGAT
Organism: Coffea eugenioides; assembly: GCF_003713205.1. Taxonomy (NCBI): domain Eukaryota; kingdom Viridiplantae; phylum Streptophyta; class Magnoliopsida; order Gentianales; family Rubiaceae; genus Coffea; species Coffea eugenioides. The sequence continues at coordinate 32,628,471 of NC_040037.1, forward strand.
TAGAGAGAGGACATAGGAAACAAATGGTGAATTTATAAAAGTCAAATGACTTGAAGAAGGAAAAGAAAAGAATTAAGAGGAGCAAGAGTTTAAGTTGGGATTAAAATAGTAATAGTTAGAGAAATAGAAACAATTGCAAGAATAGATAGATGTCATCAGAATCGAAGCACTAACAAAAGATTGACTTTCTATTGCTATTGAAGGAGTGATCTCAGATGGAATAGCTATTAGAAACAAGAATAGTAACAAATTGTTGGTGATTACCAAGGGGTTTCTGATACAATGAAAATATATAAATTGTGTGAAAGTTGATCACTTCTTTTATATACAAACTAATAGTATAGAATACAAAGGTGTATTTAGCCTTATACAAATGTACAAGTTACCAGTTAACTATAAGCCTACATAGTTTCTGTATGTGCTTCCCCTTCATTGATATCCTTTGAGACATGTACTGCTTTCTCAGAGTAGTTTGAGGTTGCAAAAGCATTTACCAATGTTTAATAGTTGAAACTATTATCTCAATCCTACTAAGTTGTTCGTTGCCTACATAACTATCTTAAAACTTTCCATGCTTTAATTGGGTAATCCCAAAAATGTATAAAGGCTTATTAGATATAAATGATAATTTTGATAAGCTCTTTAGAATTCGTTGGTATATGTTTCATGAGCTCTTGTTCTTCTTCAAGAGTCTGCTTAGTTTGATGCATGTTTATGTAACTATAGTGTTGAATCAATACCTTAAGTATTGCACTTGTCATTTATAAATCTAAAATGATTTCTTGCCACATCGATTAAATTAGAGTGATTGCAGGTGTCTAGAGCAGTATAGAAGTAACATAATTTGGTTCAAAATTCGAGAAATCAAGTCTTGCAAATAAATGATCCTTTCCTTGGGATGATTTTAAATATTTGAGGTGCCATTTTAATGTCAATGCCAATCACATGAAAGTTATCCTGATTGGAATAATAAATTTGAACATATAAGATGTAGCTAAACAACCTATCAATGGAACTATATTAAACTAACTTAAAAAATAAGATGTTAATTAAGACGTGATTATAGTGAAGAAGTACACTATAAAATTGCTTAGAATATCAAGTAAATCAACTGATAAATAAAATAAAGACAATTTAAACTACTTATACAATAGCTACAAAGGAGGTGGGGATGATGATTGCGGTTACCTAGGCTATCATGTGTATAGATCAACTTTCTTTGTTAAGGTGCACTATAACCATTTTCCCTCTTTTCTAGACTTATATACTTGTATCTAAATTCAATTTTATTGGTTTTCTTTCTATTCCTTTCTATTTTTTTATTATCTTAACTCAATAGCTAGTTAGTTTTTTCTTGAGTTTATTTTTCTATAACTGCTAGATGTTATGAGTTTTCATTTTAGAAGCCTATGTTTATCTATTAACAAATTAATTTTTGATCTCCAATCCATGGATGCTTAACCAGTTCAACCCAAATAGAGTTAAAAAGGGGAATGCCAACTATAGATCTAGAGTTTTAACTTTTTTCCCCTACATGGATGGATCTACTAGTACTTGTATATATATAATTCGTATGCGAGGATGTACTAATGAAGGGTTTGGATTGATCTATGTTCTATTGCTAAATTAGGACCAAAGTATTCTTACTATATATCTAGACAATATTGAGAAATAAATGCAGAATTGATAAAAAAAAATATTATAGGCTTCATTGTGGTAACTATTACTTCATTTTAAATATAATCAAACAATATGTAGAAGCCAGATTGCACGAGCATGGGCTAATTGGATGTATTTGCTTGTAATCTGGAATATTTATATTCAAGTTTAATTTAGAAAAAATTAGAAATGCGGTGCAAGAAAAATCTCCTTGACCTTCTTTCAGCAAGATGATGTTTCTAAAAGTTTGATCCCCTAAAATTGATCTTGTTAAAGAGATGCTTAATCCTATTCCTATATGGAATAAGCTTCTGAATCTAAAATTGTACTATTACTGTGCTTAAACTCTTAGAAAACTTGCTAGTTTCGGTAGTACACTTTCATTCTATGCTCAAGTATGTGTGGGATAAATGCATATTATGCTTTACTGGGTAAAAATTCTTATGTAAATAAGCATGGAGCTAAGAAATTGTAGGAAATAATATATGAATGGCTTCCTCCAAAACGTAATTTCTGCTCTAAATTTAGACATTCTACTTATAATTGTATATGCAAGTCTTGAATGAAAATAGATGGATTCCTAAACAACAATTAACTAGGAATAAAGCCGAATACTCTAGGGTAAAAAGGGTGAAAGTGATCAATCAGCTAATTATTTAGAGTTAGCAAGTTCAGCAACATGAGACGCATAGTTATTAAAGTTAACCCAGTCAGTTACTTGGCAAAAGGACCAAGTGGAGGTCACTAGTAAAGCCAATAGGTTGGTGATTGAACTACTGTGTCACTAAAATAATATTTTTAAATAAATGTAATGTATTAGTTATCTTAATATGCATAAAATCTATAATACAATACTTTAAAATATCAATTATTTTATTTAGAAATATATGTTATGAATATGTAAATATTTTAAAAGATTTAGTTTTTCATATGTCATACTTTATAAATAATGAAATGTATTCAACAATAAAACAACATTATTTTATTTATAAAAATAACAATTTTAAAGAAAAAGAATTATTTTTTGTTAATATTTTGCCTAGAAATTATTTGTTTAAATATCAACTATTGTAACATGATAATAATAGTTTTAGTTTGAAAGTTGAATCAATTATATAATAAAAATGTTAACAAATATATTTGAAAGGGCATCGGTCAACAAGTGAAAGTTTAACCTAATGATAAAGTCTCTTGTATAATAAAGAAGATATCCAAGGTTCAAAACTTAGCAAAAGTAGGCTGCATTGGGTTTTAATAGGTTGACTTCTCATTCAATCAGATTACCAACCTACTGGCCAGTTCATAAGGTTGAGGGTTCAATTACCCCGTTGGATGACATTTAATAAATAATGATGTCTTCAATTACTCTAGATTTAAGGATGTACTTTCTACAGCAGACAAGGGAGTATAATCTACTAGGGTCTATAAGGATGATAGTGAATTCTACAAAGATCTTTGAGATATTAAACAAGATAGGTGAATAAAAGATTTTTCAACCTAATTTATAGTTGGAGGTCTTCCTAAATGGAGTTATGGTTGACGTTTAATAACTATAATGATGCCTTCAATTACTCTGGATTTAAGGTTGTACTTTCTACAGACAAGGGAGTATAACCTACTAGGGTCTTTAAGGATGATAGTGAATTCTACAAATATCTTTGAGATATTAAACAAGATAGGTGAAGAAAAGATTTTTCAACCTAATTTATAGTTTGAGGTCTTCCTAAACGGAGTTATGGTCGATACTGATTCTATTAGTAATAAGTAAGTGGATTATAACTTACCTATTCAGTAAATAGGAGAGGTGCTCATAAGAGTAAATTTAAAATGAATCTCAAGTCTTAGAATATTAAAGGGTTTAAGACCCTCTTAGCAAGTAATTGTACATAAAGATATAGTAAATTATTAACCTTGTTTACTTGATTTATTAGAGGCAAAAGTTGATATGAAAATAATGGTTTAGTATGTAGTAGGAGTTTATGATCACAGTATTATACTCATAATGCTTTGCATTGTGCTATTAGTTATAATTGTTGCAACTAGGATCTTAAGGTACTAAAGGTAGAACTGGTGGATAAGTATGAGTAGATGATGTTTTGTTTTGTAAAGTGACATCTTTCTATCTATCTTTTGTGTACGATCAAAATGAGCATGTGATAGAAGAACACTTTGAAGTTGGCTGCTAAAATGAAGAAGCTAGTTTCATAAGAGCCAAAGATACCATTAGGGCTTCAATATTCTTTGTCTGAAAAGTTAGGAGGAGATGATGGAGATAGAGTGGCCAAAACAAAATTTGAAGATTTTGTTCTGGCCATAGATAGATGTTGAAGATATGATTTAGAAAGGTTATTTATTTACTAGGTATATTTGAAGGGAAGGAAGAGCTCATCTTGTATCACTTGTGACCTTTGGAAGGGATCAATTTGGGGTTCGCAATTCACGCACTAATACCAATTAGATTTGAAAGGATATTTTGTCCTCTCCAATATCACCCTAGATTTAGATTTGCATCCATGTTGTAGCATCCAAATGCAATAGGTTTAATGTTCATTTTAAGAAAATTAGACTAAATCTCGCAACTAGCTTTGGTTATGGGTGAAAGAGTGCCTAAGGTTCGACTAATTAGATCCTAACCAATCCTTTCCTCAACTATGATTTTCGGATTTTTTTCTTTTATTTTTAAAGACCAGGAGTCATTTAAAAAAGATTTTTTTTTCTCCTTTTACCTTTTTCAAACTAATTTTATGGTGATTTGGTATACCTAAAACCAAAATCAAGTAGTGACTCTTTTTTCCTTAAAAATTTTAGACAATTTGCCCAAACTGTAATTTTTTTGAAGTCCCTTTTTTGCCTCTTTTGTTATTCAAAACCATTTTTTTTAGAAATAAATTTCAACTTCTATTTCGATCGAAAATGGGCGTGACATGGGCATTTATATGATCAGTACTTGCCTCACCATTATTGATTAAAAGGTGTTAATTGATAAAATTCAAATAAGAGTTATTGGTGTAGACAAAAATTTATTTTAATTTATTTAGTCAAGATTTATTTAAATTAAATTGATTTTGATTAAATTAAATTAAATTATAGAAATTGATTGTGTTTTGGGCTAACAAATTAGTCCAATATGATATGGGTTATTAAATCAAATTATATTTGTGTCCATTTAAATTGAAGTGGATTAATTAATTTATTAATTCACAATAGGCTATTTGGGTCGGTCTACTATTATTAAAGCCTGAGTTAAATGGGTTTCTGGAATTACAAGTCACCTAAAATGCAGGAAGGCTTTGGAGGGTTCTCTTGAAGACATAGCCTACATATTTTGGTTATAAATAGAGGTCTTCCCTCAAATCAAAAGACATTGAAATCCCTAAATTTTGGAGAAATTCTGTCAAATTTTCTTAAGATATTTTTCCCTCAAATCTAAATCCAAATCAAGTCGATCAGATCCTCCTTCTGTTTGTGTTGAAAATTAAAGATTCAAGTATTCAATATCGTCAAAACATCCATTTTCTATGCTAAATTGTAGGAAACTCTCTCTTGATCGGAGAACAAGTCTCCCTTCGATTGAAGTCTTTTGAAGAGAAGAATTAGGGAATTAATTTCTTTGATTCAAGAATTTTCAGAAATTGTAACTCTCTTATTATTTGATTTAATACATTTGATATTTATACAAGTTTTCTTGTCTTTTAGTTGAAGGAACGGAATTTGTATTTACAAATTTTTGGCACGCTTAGTGGGACTATCTCTGCCTCTCATCTCTTCCCTTCTAACGAATTACCTATTTCAAGAATCAATGAAATCCAAGAAGGTGAGCTTTGCTCTTGAAGGCTTAGTTACTGGTGTCTCGGCAGCTCAGGAGATGTAGTACACAGTACCCATAATGAGGAGCAAGACTAAGGAATTAGTAAAAAAGGCTAAGGCGAGTGTTGTGGCTGAAGGGAAAAATCTTGAAGTTTTTCCCAACAAGAAAGAAATCCATGATGAATCTGTCGATAAATGAAGTGATTCGGCCACTTCTATGGTCATGCCCGTCATGATGACTAATACCACAACCGTGGAAGACCAAATTCCAAATTTAGCCAAAATTGTTGAAGGGCTAGCAGTTCACGTGCAAAGTCAGCATGTTAGGATAGCCAAACTCATGGCTATGGTGGAATATGTGAGCGAAAATAATCCTAATATGTTTAAGAAAAAATCCAAAGTGCAAGATGAAAGCAACTCATCGTCAAGGGAGAAGGAGAAAGAATATACAAAGTTGCGTACAATGAAGGAGTTTTCAATCTCTCTTGATGACACTATTCATGTTGACAATCTGAAGGGGTTTAGCGAAGGAACGATCAAAGACAAGATTGGTGGAAACACCAAATCATATAGTGGTTATACCAAACACTACACTGCAAGAGTAAAAAGTTTGAGGATGCCTATTGGATATTAATTGCAAAATTTCAACAATTTGATGGCAAAGTCAATCCTGAACAACATATTGAATACTTTGTGGAAACATGTAATAATGCTAGCACTGATGGTGACTTGCTTGTTAAGCAATTTGTTCGCTCACTGAAGGGTAACGTTTTTTATTGGTACACAAATCTAGAACCTGGAACCATTGATAGTTAGGAGCAGTTAGACCAAGAGTTCCTTAACCTCTTTTATAGTACATAGAGGACTGTCAGCATGATTGAACTTTCAAATACATGCAACTGGAAGAATGAACCTATCATTGATTTCTGAGTCTTTGACCCTAAATTGCAAAGATCGAATTTCTAAGTCTTTCACCATTGAGATGTGTATCCAAGGCATGCATTGGAGATTCAAATACATCTTGCAAGGTGTACAAAAAAAAACATTTGATAAATTATCCATAAAAACCCATAAGGTAGCTATCAATCTTGACAGACAAGAACAACCAATTCCTGATCCATGCAAGGCGAAGAAGATGCAAGAAGTGAGGAATGGGGCAAGCCTATAGTCAAAAGTGAGAAGAAGGAGGTCATGGCAGCAAGTATAGCACCTTTCAAGATTGTTCCCAAAGCTGCTAAGAAAGAAGGTAAGAAGTCCAATATGCATCAAGAGCAAGGAAAGAGAAAACCAACTCTCAAAAAAGTCCAATATGCATTGAGAGCAAGGAAAAAGAAAACCAACTCTCAGAGAGATGCAAGACAAGGAATACACTTTTCTTGATTTTGATGTTCTTGGCATATTTGATGATTTGTTAAGCATGAACTTGATCACACTTCCCGAGATGAAATGACCTAACAAGCTTAGGAGTGCTGATGACCGAAATTATTGCAAGTATCACCATTTGGTTGGGTATCCCATTCAAAAATATTCTGTTATTAAAGACAAAGTAATAGAGTTAATGAGACAAGGAAAATTTCTTCTTGAAAAAGACAAGGCAAGTGTGAATCAAATTAATAGGATTTTTTCACTCACTGCAAATTTTAAAACCTTATTACCCTATTGAGTATAGGAATAATAGGTGTCAATCCCGCAGGGATTTAGAATATGGCAATCACTTGAGTTCAATTACTTGCTTTATTATCTAGACAATTAAAGTTAAGGAAGTGAAAACAAAAGAAGTTAACTAAACTATAAAATCAGCCATAAAAGATATTAACTTAGGCTACAACCGGCCATAGGACATAAGTAATAAATATAAAACCAACCATTAGGTGGTAAACCCAACCATATCGGCTATATGTTACAAGAAAATAAATAAAAGTAAAGGCAAGTTAGATAAGAATTACTTAATGATTAAGTGAGAGGATCCTAGAGATTATTATGTCAAGATTAGAAATTAGTTAAGGTGATTATGCTTATGCTTCTATGAATTGTCAAGGAATAACTTCCAAATCTATGTCCTTGATTTCACCAACGGATATTTTTAAGAGAAATCGCCTTGGCTAATTCCTCTAGAAATTACTTGTGCCAATTTTTTTTTTATTTTTTGAATTATCCTTCACCCATGTTCAAAGAGAAAAAGTAAGAAACAAGTAGAATAAGTTCAATGAAATTATTGTATGAATCCAACCAACCATTATTCATTACTTTCCTGAGAATAATGCTAATGTTTAAGAACTTAGATCTATTTGAAGGCAACTTTCATTGCTCAACAATTATTAAATTATTCATAGTTAATGGCTAACTAATTATAAAGTATAAGCACAAGTTTTCAAACTAACAAATCATGAAAAAGCATAATCATTTCCTAACTATTTCAAATCAAAACTATAACAAATTCATCATCACCCCAAGAAATGAAAAAGTTTAGCTAGACATCATATTAAGAATATCTAAACATGAAACAAATTTGTAACAAAACATGACAAATAAGAACAAGAGATAAAGTTTAGGAAGAAGAATTCTTATTCAATATCTTGAAATTTGAATTCTTGAATTCCTTCACAAGTTGATCTCTTAAATAAAATTAATACAAGAGTGTTTTCACCCTTCTCTCAAAACTCTTAAATTAAGAAAGAAACTCTCAATATGAAATTATAGGTAAAACTACTTCTATCTCTACTTCTACTTTATTCTGTAAGATGCTACAAGATGCTAAAAGATAATACAAGATGATACAAGATACTCAAATCAATGAGATACAAGAGGTATTTATAGATGTTTTGGAAGAAAAAATTGTACTCATCATGTGGTCATAAAATTGTTTTTCACTTTTCCACCTCAAGTTTAGCTGGATCCAATTGGATTTTGTGAGGACTTGAAAAATTGCTTATATTTTATTATAAGTCTATTTTATTTTGAATAAGTTAATTTATAATTTCTTTAATACGAATTAATTCCTTTCATAGTTGGAATAAATAATAGAGTCAAGAGTTTTACTTTTACTTTTAAAGTTAGTGCAAGTTAGGGTTTTGGTGCATTGTGGTAGTGTGATCAATTCGTGAGGTGTGTGTACTAAATTTAATGGATAAGAGCAGGTATTAAGTAGGAGGAGGTATGTGAATAAAAGTGTTAAGAGTAGGTTAGTGAATCATAAGTTAAAACAAAAATACAAATGAGTTAAGGAAATAGGTTTGAACCAACTCGCGCCGTTTGTTACCGGTTGAGGACACCACTTGATTAGTACTTTCATACCCTAATCTTCTTATTTTCCTATCATTTATCCTACCCTAATTTAACCCTAAGCCTAGCCAAAATTCTTGACTAAAAATAAGAGGAAAAGAAACAACAATAAGAGGAAAATTGGTGGCTTGCCAAGTGTTGGCCATCCATGCAACCTTTGACTAAGAAACTTTCTTCCTTCTTATCTTTCCTCTAACCACAATTTTCCTTCATTTCTTCACCTTCTTGGCCATGAGTTTGGAGAGGAAAAGATAGAAGAAAAACTACCAAGTTCATCTTGAATCTTGCCTTGTTTGAGTTGGAATCACAAAACTAAATCGAACAAAGTTTCTCCAAGGAAGTAAGGAAGCTTATAGTGGAGAGTTTTTGTAGAGAAAAGCTTGGTTCTTCACTTTCTTAAGGGGTTTTGAAGGTACTAAGTTGGACAACTTCCTTTCTCTTTCTTATTTTGCAATTTATGGTGAAGATGACTTGAAATTTGGAATTTTATAGAAGATAACTTAGATTTGGTGAAAATTGGTGAAATTTCAGCCTAGAGTTTCATTTTTTCAGCCTTGTTTCTTATTTTCAGCTATGGTATGATGGTATCTAGTTTTGTTATTGTTAGACTCGAAGACAACCTAAGAGAAGGGGTGAATTAGGTTGATTAAAAAAACTAATCAGATTATGGGCACTTTTTGCTCAATACGAAATTTACCCTCTTTTCTAAATGATCACACAATGAATCAATCAATGAATGAGCAATATCACTTGAGAAAAATAGAAGAGATATGCAATTTAAGAATCACAAGATAATAGATAAATAAAAAGATAAGAAATGCAAACCCATTGACTATCAAGTTCCTCTTAAACTCGAAGATCAATTCACAAAACAAGATTATTCAAATCGATGAAATACAACCAATTTTGTGTACAAAGGAAGGCTCACTTCCTCCTTGCCCCAAGTTTCACTCAGTCAAGTTAGGAAATTTTACAATCCATCAGGAGAACCCTCACAAAGGTACACTATTGAAGTATTCTCTCACAAATGAAAAGTTTACAAAGAATCTTACACCATAAAAAGTAGACATGTTCCTTGGAGAGTATTTTTCCACTAAAACTATTCTTAATCTTTTGTATTCTCAGTGTGCAAAAGTTATTTTAAAGTTTTCGACCATGCACTATTTATATGAGACCAAAAAAGTGTTTCATTAAGACTTCTAATGGATAGAAGGTAGTTAAAGAGTCAACTAATTGTTGGGAGTATCGGACGTCTGATATTTCCGATGCTTGCGTTCGAAAGCGGACAGAGAGTTTGAGAAGTCATTTCAATTCTTTTGGACGTCTGGTGATGATGTTCTTCATCCGTTATGATCGTCCGGTATCTGCGCTATCTATCGGATGTCCGGTATTGCCATTGTGAGCGTTCGATAGCTTTCGACTTCCTTTTTCTTCTTTCAATTGCTTTTTTGTATCAAATTTCTTCAGAGCTGAAAAGGTTTCTCATTGAAAAATATTAGTATTATCCAATTGTTTTGTAAGCATAAAAAAAATCGGGATCAAAATCATCATTCTCCCTCTTTTTGATGATGACAAAACAATGGATGATGTTTTGAAAAAATTTGAGTAAAAAACTCCCCCTTACACATAGCATCCATAACCAATTCAAAGTCATTCAATACCAACATGAGTAAAGCCATAAGCAAAGTAATTTTTATCATAATATCATCAAAAATTCCCCCTTACACATAGCATCCATAACCAATTCAAAATCATTCAGTAATTTCTCCCCATTTTTGTCATCATAAAATCAGAAAGTAGCCAATATCAACAAAAAAATAATAGCAACAGATATTAATAAACATCATTCATATCAGTCAATAACTATTAATGGTAACATTCAAAAATATCAAAAGAAACACAGTACGAAAATCAGAAACATCAAAAACATGACAAAAGAAAATGAAAAATGCAACCTAATATGAAGTGCAAGTGACTCTAGAGTGCCTAAAGTGTGATCTTAGACGATCCGGGCCTTCTCCTTGCAAGACAAAACGAAGAGGGATCCAATTTGTCTTCAGTCTCTTCATCATCTACTCTACTTCCTTCAGGCGCTGGAGCCTTACCTTTTTCTAAAGTTGGGGGATCGTGAGAAGTAGGTTGAGAGCTCGAGACGTCTACTTCAGCATTGGGAGGAATGGACTCAGTTCGTGGCTCCTTTCCGTGTGTAGGTTCTTCCTCTTGTGGGACAGGAGGCACAAGCAAATTTCTTTTATCCACGAATGCGGTCTGTTGCTCAGGTGACATGGTTATCATTAGAGCATCTTCAAGAAGAACATGATTCTTGAGATCTTCAAGTAGCCTAATGACTTCGTTAATGGATGAAGTGGGTTGAGAAGAGGATTTGCGAGGATGAATGGAAAAGGATGAAGCAAGACGAGGCTGTTTGGAAGGTCTAAGAGTAACAGAGATGTCATGATGACTTTTGGTTCGAGACTCCAAGATAGTTTCCTTATAACACCAGTAGCCATAAAAAAATCTGATATTTTTCTATCAAAATATGATTTGGTGAAAACAGAAGAGCAAAAATTGGAGTTAAAAACTTCTTATAAGAAAGTTTCCTACAGCTGTTAGTACTAAGTTTGAGTAGAAATTTACACATGACGAAACCAAAGTCAATTCGGATTTTCTCAACAAAGCAATAAAACAAGTAAAGTTCCATTTTGTTTGCATCAGTCTTGTGATCATCAGTAGGAACCAACAAATTGAAAATGATTGTAAAAATGAGAACTAAGATCCTCCAACTTGGCCTCAGCAGGTGTGTTAAAGTGAATATGAAAGCAAGTCATCAGTTTTTCAGTATGAAAATGATGATAAGTGGTTGAAAATTCTTCATATGAAAAAAAATTTGTAATTTTACTATGATAGCCTTTTTCAATTTTTGTTTTCAAAACAAGATTGACAATATCAGAAGTAAGAAGAATGTTTACTCCATTAACACGAGAAATAAGTTCAGTATGAGAACTACCCTTTCTAAGATTGACAAAAAACTGATGTAACATCTCGGGTAGTAGGTGTTGGGCAGAGACAGAATATGAAACCATTTTTTAAAATAAAAAACTTAAGAACAGGGTCTAAGTCAAGTTTACGGAATTCAGAGGGAATGATGGTTTTTTGAGTGATGAAACCTTTTTATGAAATCCACTCAAATTTATCTCTGGCATCATCATCAATAAATCTAGGCAATGTAGTAGATTGTGGCTCTTTTTGATCAGTCCGTTTCTTTTTATCACTGGAAGTGCATTTTTCAGACCGACGAGCAGATTTTCTTGTTGATGGCATACCTCAACTTCTTCATCTCTAAGTGAGATTGTGCGTCCGGTACTGGAAGACCCGTCTCTCAATCACACCATAGTGAAATATCGAGTGATTTTCTTACAGAATGTGATGAGAATATGGATGAAATGAACTAATTGTGCTATATAGACGAAGAAGAATGTTCGAATATGTCAAAGTGGGTGAGTTTTTTAAAAAATTTGATTTTCTAATGAAATTTGGGATCGGATGAATGTTTGACAATTAGAAGAAAGTTTAGATGCTAATCTGTTTGCAAAGAGGCTGTGAGATTTTTTGTAGAATCAATTTTTAGAAATTTATCTTGAGAGGAAACGAATTTGAATTTTTGAAGTCAAAGGGAAAAGAAGGGGTGTGTCCGAGAGAGAGAATGTATCTGAACCAAATGAAGAGAAACGCCCTTTATATTACACCCTTTTTGAGTGTCGGACGGCCGAATAGAGAGAGTCGTCCAACACTACATTCCGATGTAAAACTTTTCTAGAAAATAGCTTAGAACACTGTCGGATGCCCGTTTATCAACTGTCGGACGTCCGATAAAGCTTGACTGAAAGAATTTTAGATAGTTTTTTCCAAAACACCCAATTTTGTTCTTAAAAATATAAACTGTTCTAAAGGTAAAGCTTTTGTAAGAATATTAGCAATTTGGTTTTTCGAACGAACATATTTGACACAAATTTCACCATTTTGGACAAGATCACGAATGAAATGATGCTTTATGTCAATGTGCTTTGTCCTAGAGTGTTGAATGGGATTCTTTGTCAAATTTATGGTACTTGTATTATCACAATAAATAGGCACACAATCATGACTAGTCCAAAGTCATTCAAGGTATGCTTCATCCATAACAATTGAGCACAACATGCACCGGAGGCTACATATTCCGCTTCCGTCGTAGATAAAGAGATAGCACTTTGTTTCTTACTAAACCATGATACCAAGTAATTACCAAGAAAATGACATGTTCCACTAGTACTTTTTCTATCTATCCTACACCCACTGAAATCAGTATCCGAAAAATCATATAAGGCAAATTCATGACATTTAGAATACCAAAGACCATAATTCAAGATTCCCTTTAAATATCTAAAAATTCTTTTAACAGCAATTAAGTGAGATTCTTTAGGGCAAGATTGGAAACGAGCACACAAGCAAACGGCAAACATAATATCGAGTCTACTTGCGGTTAAATAAAGTAAGTTACCAATCATACCTCTATATTTCTTCTCATCAATTTTCGTACCTTTTTCATCTTTGTCAAGTTTGGTGGATGTACACATAGGCATTCCAACTTGTTTTGAATCCTTCATTCTGAATCTTTTGAGAAGTTCC